>NC_091158.1:25221154-25521154 GCF_040958095.1 Procambarus clarkii
TTGTCAATGTTAAGGGTGAGTTTGTTGGCAGTTAGCCAAAGATGGACTTTCTCTAGCTCAGTATTTACTGTGGCATTTAGAGCAAGGGGGTCAGGACTGGAGTAAATGAAGGTTGTGTCGTCAGCAAATAGAATTGGTTTGAGGTGTTGGGAGGCATTTGGAAGGTCATTAATGTAGATGAGAAAGAGGAGAGGGCCAAGTATGCTGCCCTGAGGAACACCAATGTTGATGGGTAGGGTGGGAGAAATTGTATTATTCACAGAAACATACTGGAGCCTGTCAGTAAGATAAGATTTGAGGTATTGCAGGGAGTGTCCTCTGACTCCATAATGATGTAATTTAAGAAGAAGGTTCTGGTGGTTGACAGTGTCAAAAGCCTTACGCAGGTCCACAAATAACCCAACAGGGAACTCCTTTTTATCAAGAGCTGCGTGAATCAAGTTAATCATACTAATAAGTGCATCGTTAGTGCTTTTTTTGGGTCTGAAGCCATATTGACAAGAGCTAAGTATATTGTGTTTGGCTAGAAAAGAGTAAAGCTGCTTGTAGATTAGTTTTTCGAATATTTTTGACAAGTTAGGCAGGATTGATATAGGTCTGTAGTTGTTAACATCTGAGTGATCACCACATTTGTGGACAGGGGTTACTCTTGCTTTTTTAGAATGTCTGGAAAGGTTTGGAGTTCAAGTGACTTGTTGAAGAGCAATGCAATAGCAGGGGCTAAAGATCTGGAGGCTTTTTTGTAAATTAAAGTTGGTATCTCCTCGAGGGCACTAGACTTGGTTTTAAGGGAAAGGATTATTTCATTGACATCAGTGGAATTAGTAGGCTTTAGGTACAGAGACTGTGGATAGTTACCTGTAAGATAGTCATTAACATCAGTACTGGAAGATGGAATATCATTTGCAAGGGATGACCCAATGGAAGAGAAGAACCTATTGAACTCAATAGCAGAATCAGAGGCTGAAAGCTGACCAACGTTATTGGACAGGAGTGTTGGTTTGTTATTTAAAATCTTCTTTGATCCCAATATTTGTGAAATTGTGCTCCAAGTTTTTTTAATGTTGCTCTTTATTTGGGTAAATTTATCTTCATAGTATTTAGTTTTGGCTCGTCTAATTATTTTAGATAGCAATAACGAGTAATTCTTTGAGAATTCTTTGGAGACGGTTCCTAACCTATACTTCTTCTCAAGGTTGTGTTTTTTTGTTAATGGATTTAAGTATTCCCTTTGTAAGCCAAGGATTGTTAAGCCTTTTGTTTGTGACTTGTTTTGTAAGCATAGGACAGTGGATGTTATAATTGCTAAGAGTTGTTTGTAGAAAAGATTGCACTGCTAGGTTGATGTCCCCTATGTTATCTAACTCGGACTCCCAGTTGACATTATCAGCAGCAGTTATAAAATTGTTTATAGCAGTTTCATTGTGCAGCCTAAAGCTTAGCTCCCTTGACTCAAGAGGTGGTTTGATAATGTTAGTTAAGAGAAATGTGGGGTAATGGTCTGTAGTGCTATCGGTGATTATACCTGAAGTAAGCGGAGAGGTTATGTTGGTCCAGATGTGATCTAGAGTCGTAGCAGTACTATCAGTGATTCTAGTTGGTCTAGTGATTAAGGGTATGAGGAAACAGGAATTCATACAGTTGAGGAAGCTAACAGCAGTAGGGTGTTCCGGCTCGCAGAGGTCAATATTAAAGTCCCCTGCGATAATTAGATGGTTTTTGTTCAGTCTGTTATCTAGTATTAGATTTCTAAGGTTTGAATTGAATTCAGACACATCAGTGTTAGGAATTCTATAGACCGCACCCACAGACAGGACAGACTCAGCACCCTTGACTCTGAAACTGGCGAAGATATACTCCCCACAGCAGTCTCTAGTTCTAATTATTTTTGAGCATGTTAGTTCTTGGTGGTAGTAAAGAGCAGTACCACCACCTCTCTGCATTTGACGACAGTTGTGAATTGCCGAGTAGTTAGTCATGTTAAAGAGTTGAGTAGTATCCTCTTTCAACCACGTTTCAGTAAGTATAATAAAAGAGAATTTGTTGTCAATAGTTTCAATCAAGGCACTAACATCATCGAAGTGTTTACCTAGGGATCTAACGTTCAAGTTGATTACAGAGATATTGTGATTATCTGTTAATACATTGTTTACATCATGTGCTGTAAAATATCTGCAATTTTGATCATTGAAGTGATGATTGTCATAGATAGTGGATAAGAGGTTTAGTTCTGGGTCTATACTTGTCTGCATAAAAGGCTGTTTGCAGGAAAACAAGGCAAGAATGGCAAATTACAAAATAGAAAACAAAGAAAAAAGTAGAATAAAAATTCTAAAGTAATATAAACTTAATGGTAATTTTAAGTAAAAAGAAAAAAAAACTTAATGGGAACTAGGAATGTAAAACATTAACTAGAATAATTAATAACAATAGATGACCAAAAAAGTAAAAAAGCAATTATGAATTCTATAAAATGAAAGCTTGCTTACTATACTATTATAAGTACACTATAGTTGAATACTAAAGTTACACTAAAACAAACTGAGGTAGTTTAAATAGAGATACACTCAGGAACACTGGATAATGAAGTTAATACTAGAGGACACAGGCAAAGCCAGTGTACTATGGAATATGGGAGTAAAAGAAAAAAAAGACAATAATAAAAATGACAATATTATTATTTTTTTTTTTTTTAAATAAAGTTAAAACCTTTTGAAAGGAAAGGCAGAGCTAAAGTACACAAAGGTAGTTAAATGAGATTATAATTTGAATTCAGGCTATACAGCAGTTATCCCACAGTCACTGAGGAAAGAATTAAGGTGAGCTTCAGTGGTTATTGAATAGGTTTTTCCAGTGTCAGTCCTCCTAGCTATAATTTTACCATCTCGCACAAAACAGTGTTTAATTGTCGGGGAATTTTTGCAGAAACCACGCAGTTTAAAAAAGAGATTTTGCTGAACCTGGTCAGACATTCATTCACATAAACAGTGGATTTACTAGCGACTGCAGATGAGATAAGATCAGACTTGCGGGAGCAGCTATCTAGTTTTAAACGAATTCTCCTGTTATTAGTACCAGATGATTTGGTACCCACTCTATAAGCTACTTTGATGTCATTTTTTTGGATCGAATACCTTAACTTATCTACAATACTTTGAGGGGCCAAAGTACCAGGATATAAGAAATTGTTGTAGGGTATTCATAATTTATTATCCTGATACATGTGAAAGGTGCTGCACCTAGGCCAAGTTTCAGCATCTCAGCCTAAATAGAGACGGAGAAAAAAAAAAAAAAAAAAAAAGAATTTTTCAACCATGTTCAATTGATTTCACAGCCCACAATTGTGAACCAAAATTATTTATACGGACACTCCGCTATGACCTTACTATATAATAAAGATTTGCATGTCACATCATTATCCCAGATGTATTTAGTGCAATAATACAGATTTATAAAAGTTTCCCAAAAACGTATGCAACAAAATGAAGTGTATCATTATTTATAAAATCAATTTTATTTTATTTTATTTATGCATATACAAGAATGTACATAAGGAATGTGAGGATACAAATATGGTAATTACAGTCTTGTAAAGCCACTAGCACGCGCAGCGTTTCGGGCAGGTCCTTAATCTAAGAAAATTTTAAGGAAGTAAATACTTGCAAAATTATAGACAAAAAAATGATAACAGATTACATGGAATGAAAAAAAAAGAAGATGAGAGAAAATTATAGGTACAGTATATTAAGCACATAGGTAGCTATGATTGATTGCAATGACAGCTTAAAATGGTAGTTGACAACAAATTGGTAGGCATAATACAGCAGAAACAATATAAGATTGATTGCAATGACAGCTTGAATGGTAGTTGACAAAAATTGGTAGTCACAATACAGCATATGGCTAGCACATAAAAGAAGACAGCAATGAGCACAATGATAAGGTTGTTTGATATTACATAAAAATTAGGAGATTGGGTAACACTAGGTACAGAGCAAATTTAAAGCTCAGTGTAGGAAACTAAATAGATGAAGTTAGGTACTTTTTGGTTTTGCTTTTAAATAAGGCAAAAGTTTTACAGTTTTTCAATTCACTAGGGAGTGAGTTCCATAGACTCGGTCCCTTAATTTGCATAGAGTGTTTACACAGATTAAGTTTGACCCTGGGGATATCAAAGAGATATTTATTTCTGGTGTGGTGATAATGGGTCCTATTACATCTGTCCAGGGAGAGTTTCAGAGCATGGTTTGCATTTAAGAACAGGGTCTTGTAAATGTAGTTGACACAAGAGAATGTGTGGAGGGAGTTAATATTTAGCAAGTTTAGGGATTTAAACAAGGGAGCTGAGTGTTGTTTGAAAGCAGAGTTAGTTATTATTCTGATAGCAGATTTTTGCTGTGTGATGATGGGCTTAAGGTGGTTTGCAGTGGTAGACCCCCATGCACAGATACCATAATTAAAATAGGGGTAGATTAGTGCATAATATAGTGAGAGGAGAGCAGAGTTAGGAACATAATATCTGATTTTGGAGAGTATACCAACTGTCTTAGAGACTTTCTTAGTTATGTGTTGAATGTGGGTGCTGAAGTTGAGTCTCTTGTCTAGGAATAGGCCAAGAAACAATAAATCTACGTAGATAAGAATAATGACATCCGTTTATAGAGGCGTAAACTCTACGTATAATGTGCAAGTTTCATGTAAATTGCATAATAAATAAAGGCTGTGAGACCAGATCTAGTTGTAAAAGTTGGAGTTGCATAGCGCGCGCGACAAGATACTCATACTCGCGGTCACTCGTGACAATGCGTGATTTACGCATTGCGGCCAGCTCGTACCTTCTCTGGAGAGCTCGCATGCATCTAGCTTTCAATGCTTTTCTCTTGTTCGTTTGGTAAATCATATTGCAGTACAAATAGCAATAATAGCATGAGTTCTGGGAGGTATTGTGAGAGCGCGTCAGCGATACATCTACTGCCCATGAGAGACACACAGTCACTGATGGGCTGAGCCACATACCACCCTCTCTCTCACACGATACTGTTGCCAATGAGTGAGTTTATATTCATTTTATGCATAACATGTTATTTTCAACGCTATTACGAAAAATAAGACTTCTACAACGTAAGATACAATACCCCGCGGTGCACTCACGCCGCGAGGACCAGATTCACAAAAGTTGCAGCGGGAAATTTGACTCTAATTACGTTATTTTTCAAGATATCATTAAACGGTTTGGACCACAGTGTTGCCAGAACGTTGTAGTATTTTTCGTAATTTTTCGTAAATATTCCATTTTCTTCGGATTTTCGGTTACCATGGCCCCTTGATCACGATGGCAGCACAGTCTTCACCATCAGTTTCTTGGGGAAAATCACGTGAAGAGATAATTACAGACTCAAGTAGTTTATGTTGGTCTGTCTCGTCTTGGGTAACAGTGTGTTGTTGTTATAGGTTGTTCAGATGGTTCTCAAGCTGTTGCAATATTTCTTCCTGTTTTTTAGTGGTTTCATTTATTTATTTATTTATTTATTTATATATAAACAAGAAGGTACATTGGGTTTGTGAGTATACAGTACAGTATTTACATTCTTGTAAAGCCACTAGTACGTGCAGCGTTTCAGGCAGGTCCTTAATCTAGCAGATAATTTTAAGTAGGTAATTTCAATCAGAATTGATAAATGATAAAGATACATTACAAGAGAAAAAAATCAATAAAAAAAAATCAATATCTGGATTAAAGTTAGTAACTGTGTTCTTGAGGAGGTTTAATTCTTGTTCGAGGTTGACGACTTTGGTAGATAGATCTTGATTGTTCTTGAGTAAGTCACCAGCTTCATTCTGCAAAGATAATAATGAACCTTGCAGGTTCATTATTAAGGCCGACTGCTCTTTGATTACTTTCATTTGATCTTCATGTACTTGAGTTAATAACTTGAGCCATGGCCATGGCTCAAGGTTATCAGTAAGGCGCTTGAAGTCAGAACAAGGGGCAGCAGCTCGTTGGTCCATATGGCTACCTAATAGTTGCATGGCCCGTGTCAGAGACTGCGCTGCGCCCAGCTGAGATTGTTTGTTATTGTTGACGGGGGGAGAGTCGGTACCCCCCACGGCGGCCACCGAGGGGGAGATAGCTGAATTAATCATGTTGTTAGCCTGGACCTAGATTCAGGAAGCTCTGTGTATTTCTTCGTAAGTGGGTTTGCTACGAAGGTTCCTAAGTGCGCCCTAAGAAGATGCTTAGGTGCGATTCAATAAGGTATACTTAGGAAGAAAAATTGTTGGTTCACCTGCGTGCCGATAGAGGTCACTACTGTGTTTCGTTTGGCCAATCAGAGAGCAGCAACATTCTTCATATTGAAGATTTAGCGCTGGCTTATCGCAGCTCTACTGCCTCCTATTTACGTCGAATTTTCTTATAAAATTAGTATATTTCGAAGTAAAACAATGTTTTTTCAACTTCTACAGCCAGCACCGACATTGTAGTAAACAAATATGTTACATTTGTTGTTTACCTACGTAATTCTAAGAGATACTGTGTAGCTGTCCTTGTTGCTCGGAAGATGCGCTGACAATTATTGTATATATTTACTGAATTTACCCAAGGGCCACTAACTATCTAGTGACCTCGAAGAGGACAGAAAGCCGGCGGCTTGTTGAAGGGCCCGCCAATTGTCTTAATTATATTTTTTAGCTGGTATTTGGCATTTACGGCTTCAGCGGGTAGGCGGTTCCATGGGTTTATAGCCCTCTTGGTGGGAAAAAAACATCTGTTTTCAGTCCTACTTGAGAGAACATACTCTCCAACACTATATCAGTGATTGTCCTGTTATCAGTGACTTCATACCAAATGGTATGAGGTATTTTGAGCTCTGTAATTACTTCATACACTCAGGAATATTGGAAGATATTCTTGTGCTGCACCCAGATTTTGCCAGTGGAGGCTAATAGATCAGCATTAAGTATTTTGTTCTCTCCTAATTCCATGTATGACTGGCCATCCTGTGAGGTGAGCTTGTAGCTGGTTTTTGATCTACACTGTGTGGTCCTTTATACAGAATAGAGAAGCAGCACATTGCTGTGTATACCTAAACATGTTTAAAAATACATTGTTTGAGAGGAGTTTTGTAGAAACTGGTAAGAGTAATTATAATATAATGTTTCCATGATTCAGTGCTTACCTCTTGTGAAAATTGCTTAGAGTTGTTTAGTCAGAGTTGATTTGTTTTTTGTATTGAGGCTGGTATTTTCTAAATTGATTCCATGTACAGTATGTCTAACCATCCTGTGAGATGGGAGTATTAGATAAACTTATAGCTAGTTTTTTATCTACACTGCGTAATATTCCATATAGAATAGGGTAGCAGCACATTGCTGTGTATACCTAATCTTAATAAAAAAAATCAGTAATAAAGATTTTAAATTATAGTTTGTATTATTACAAATACAGTACTGTATTATCCTTATTAAATCATGTTGACCATGGATCATTAAGATCTCATGTTGATATGTAATACAAGTCATATTTCTTTTGAACTGCTAATCCATGCTAATCATTCATTAAATTGTGCATTATGTCTCAATTTTTCACTTCCTTGGATATACTGTACAGTACAAAAAGATAGGAAAAAATAAACCAGTAATATTTCTTTCATTATATTTTTCATTTAAATAACTGCATCAATATTTTTACAGCTGACAGGATTTGTTTTCCCATACAGGTGCATTATTTGTTAAAAAAATTTGGTTTATTGTTACACACAATGGTGCTACATAGCCTTCCCAGCTTGGTGCCTTCTTTTAATACTTACTGATTAAAAAATAAATAATAAATACATTTTATTCAGGAAAAGTACATACAGTTGATTTACAAACATAATGTTGGATTTATAGGCAGAGCTAGTACATACAATACCTAAAGCCACTAATACTCTAGCATTTCGGGCAAGGTGTGGGGGGAAAAAAACAGACTAAAACTTAATAGTAATCGGGATTAGGTATAAATTGTGTTGAAAGAAGGAATAAAAAATACAAAAAGGGGGTTAACATAGCATAAATCAGCAATTGCACATGTTGGTGAACAGCGTTGTTTAAAAAATAGCAAGACATGGGTTGACATTTAGGAGGTAAGTTAGGTTACATGGAGTTAATTAGGCAGTACTTGGTTTAACTCTTAAACTGGTTGAGAGAGGTACAGCCGTCGACATGATTCGGGAGGTCATTCCACATTCTGGGTCCCTTGATTTGTAGAGCACTTCTAGTTTGGTTACACACAGCCAAATTGAGTAACAGGAAGAGGTCTTGGACACAAATTTGTTCCATGCTAAATGTAGAGGAATCAGCTGAGTATTCCTCAAATAAAATAAGTTGCCTCAGCTTATAAGGTAAATAAAATAAGCATTTCTCAAATAAGTAGCTGCCTCACTGCTACATAGCCTTCCTGGCATGGTGCCTTCTTTTGATAATTACTTGTTCCACACCCAAATTGTATATGTTAAGTATGTCACCTATGCACATATTTAATAAGTCAATATTGACTTATTAAATTTGCGAGAACGGGTTGAACAGGGAGAGGTCTTGGACCCCTACTTCCCTCTCTCTGTTTTAATAATCTATATAGTCATAATTATAGCTTTAAGTATTCAATGAATAAAGTTTTTGACATTTTTACCCTTTTCCTTACCTAACATCATTTGTGCAGCATATTTTTATTTTATGTCTCACCCAGATTAATTTCAAAATAAAACCAAACTAAATAAATTAGAAATGGGTATGTATAGCTAAGGTACACCCTTACTACTAGGTGAACAGGGGCATTTGGTGATAGTAAATGATCCCATCAGGCAGGGTTCATCACCTTCTCTCATATTTCATGTTCACCAGTGTTTATTTACTTAATAACTACTGGTATAATATCTTGCTATTATAAAACTAATTCTACTATCATCAAACACATATTTACTTCAAGTTTCAAGCAGAGAATGCATATATAACTAACACGAAGGATTACTCTCCACTAGATTCACCAGCTATAATGTTTTGGTCATGTTCCAATATCATAAATCGATCCCAGTGTTATGTAATAGAGAAAAAATGACTTATATCCAGTTTACGTAAAGCTACGAGTGGTCGAAACCACACTTAAATCCCGGAATGAACTTACGAAGATTTTTCCACTTAGGGTAGCTCTTTGAATACGGACGTAGCCGCCACGAAGGCGCTAAGAAGGAATTCGTTCTTAGCTAAGAGGAAAAACCTTCGTAAGTACCTTCCCGAATCCGGCCCCTGGCTAGTAGGGTTATTCTTGTTTGGTGTGCTTTCTTTCTTAAGGGTCTTACTGGTCTTACTTTGCATGGTAGCAGGATAAATGTAGGCAGGAACAAATAGGGAAGACTCGTTGATAGGCAGCAGTGAACGTCCTAGCTCCAGGGAGCAACACTAGTGAGGTCGAAATGAGAGAATTACGGGTTGGTCTTGTTGGTTTTCTCAATCACATTTGGGTCACTGTGTACTTAGCTGCCTTCGGGTGATGCTACATCATTTGTTGGTAGCCGAGAGCTCAAGGATCAGCTGATAAAAGAGGAGGGAGGGCAGGGCCGACAGGTGTTGTTGACGTTCGTTCGTTTATTTATTTATTTATTTATTTATTTATTTATTTATTCATATATTGTTATAAATAATATGTGTGTGCTTCTATGGGGAACTGGTACTATTAAGGGGTAAGGGTAGTTAGAAGACAAGAGTATCAAATATGGGAGAGCTAAAAGGCCCGGCCCCCAAAATAAACTATCCACAGTAGTAATAACTTGCTACTAGACCATATATGTTAGTCTAAGGGTTGATCTATGCACTCCCACACAGGAAGAAGGGATACTCTGTAATTCATGTACTTATTTATTAACCCCTTAACAACCCCCCATATACACTCACACCAATAACAATAATAATAATAACTTTACCACACTATCTTACGTTAGAAGCCTTGGTCCACGTAGGCAGGATACAAGGTTTACACTAATAACAAGCTAGGGTAAAGTACTACTGGATAAGCACTGAAGCTGGATGCAGCTTAGGGTAGTGAGACCATGTGGTACCCTAATACAAAACACAACACTTAGGGTTACCCAAAACACTGGCAACTACTACCCCCAGGTCTCACCAATCGTTACAACCAGAGTAGGTACACTTAGAAATCATACAATACTTAACTTGAGGGTACAGGAACTTAAGGTAAGGGAAATAAGTAAGAGGAGAAGGGAGGAGATTAGGGGTGCAGCCACAGAGTAGGTCTCGTCCGCACGAACGCCAGCCAGAGAAGGACCTCCTAGGGACCAGCTAGGCCTCCCATGTCGTGGTGCCGGAAGGAGCCTAATTGATCGTGCAGCTAAGCACATTAAAGATCTTCCCCTATGCAACGTATTGTTACTTTACAAATGATTAGAAAGTATTAGTAAGCAAAGTTGGTGCATATGTTATTATTTAATAATCAACCCCCAGCTCAGTCTTTAAATGCTCTTTGAGAAACAATAATAGTCTTACGTCTGGCAGGGAAGATACAAACAATTGCCGCTCGAGATGCACTCAACTATACTACCAGAAAGTTTAATAGCTCAATTTTGACCTCTGGTTTCCACTGGAGAACCCAGGGTCGTAACATATATATACAAGAAGGTACATTGGGTTTGTGAGAATACATTGGATAGTACAGTATTTACATTCTTGTAAAGCCACTGTACGCACAGCGTTTCGGGCAGGTCCTTAATCTAGCAGATAATTTTAAGTAGGTAATTTCAATCAGAATTGATAAATGATAAAGATACATTACAAGAGAAAAATGAGATGAGAGAGATAAGTAGGTATATTAAAGCACATTGTTATATTAAAGCTCTGATTGATTACATTGACAGCTTGATTAGTAATTTAAACAAGGTTAATAGACACCATACAGCAGATTGACAGCACATATAAGACAGCAATGATCACAATGGTAAGATGTTCAGAATGGGTACATAAAGATTGGGAGACTGGGTAGCAAAAGATACAGATAAACAAGATTTATAAACACCATACAACAGATTGGCAGCACATATAAGAAAACAGCAATGATCACAATGGTAAAGATGTTCAAATTGGGAACATAAAGGTTGGGAGATTGGGTAGCAATTGATACAGTGCAATTTTAAGGCAAAAGGTGAAAAACTATGAAGATGAAATTAGGTACTTTTTAGTACAGTATTGATTTTGAATGATGTAAAAGTTGGACAGCTTTTCAATTCAGTAGGGAGTGAGTTCCATAAACTGGGTCCCTTTATTTGCATAGAGTGTTTACACAGATTAAGTTTAACTCTGGGGATATCAAAGAGATATTTATTTCTGGTGTGGTGATAATGGGTCCTATTACATCTGTCCAGGAAGAGTTTCAGACAAGGATTTGCATTTAAGAACAGGGTTTTGTAAATGTAGTTGACACAAGAGAATTTGTGGAGTGAGATTATGTTTAGCATGTTTAGGGAGTTAAACAAGGGGGCTGTGTGTTGTCTGAAAGCAGAATTTGATATTATTCTGATAGCAGATTTTTGCTGGGTGATGATGGACTTGAGGTGGTTTGCAGTGGTTGAACCCCATGCACAGATACCATAGTTGAGATAGGGATAGATTAGTGCATAATATAGAGAGATGAGAGCAGAGTTAGGAACATAATATCTGATTTTGGAGAGTATACCAACTGTTTTAGAGACTTTCTTAGTTATGTGTTGTATGTGGGTACTGAAGTTGAGTCTCTTGTCTAGGAATATCGTTCGTTCAATTAAAGTTCAGAGTATGGAATGGCTGTCGGCGATGTGGTTGGGCTACTGGAATTACATCTGGGTTGATATGCAGATGTACTTTGCTATCAGTATAACAACCTATGGATTTAAATCGATCAAAAAAATTCAGCAACAATAGAATCAATATTGTTTGCAGATTCCTCTGCTACAGCATTAGAATGCTGAAGTAGCCCCAAGTTGGTTGAAGTCTTGTAACTGAGCAGAGACTCCTATGCATTCCTAACAACATGGAATGTAGTAATGAGCATTGCACTCTTTGATTTAATCTCTGCAGTGAAAGTTCCAATCACTGGCAAGGCTACCTTTGAAGCAATGGCTTTACCATTGTAGTTCTCAAGCTTTGGGAACTGTTTTTTAAATATCTTATAGTGGCACTCAGCAATGGTGTCAATATTTGATCCAGTGCCAATGAGAATTTGGAGATAAATACCATTTAATTTCTTTATTACGCACCTCATACCCATCCCGTGGGCGGTGGTGTAAAGGATTACAGAGGCACAAAATCGGTTCAGGAACTGAACCCTCTAGTTCGTTTAGCTAAGCAAATAACAATATTTTGATGCTAGTTACACAATTATTAATGTTATATATACATGTACATATATATAAATATACATATATATAAATATACATATATATAAATATACATATATATAAATATACATATATACATATATACATACACATACATATTCAATCACCCACACAAATACACACATCAATAATCTTTGTATCACAAGTGATTCAACAAGAGGCTCACAACAGTCACTATACGAGGCACTTTACATCTATAGTGAGTCACTAGTCTTGCTGCACACCCACCCAACTGGGCGGCAGCTTTACAGTCATGTGCATGCATTACCTACAGTAACCAAATTTTGGATACTTCGCTAAGATTTCGGGCAGCACATCATTATGAATGAAGTACTTACACATTTCTTGGACACTATTGATGGTGTTATCTCTGAATTCCGCGACTTTTTCACATTCCATTATATAATGACGCAAAGTATGCGAATAGTTCTGCTGATAAATGCCAGCAATGTATATTATAGTCTCTGGGTTGTTTGGAAGATTATTCCATTCTGTGACTGATTATATTCCATAAATGTACTCACATTCACTGTCATCTGAGACTGTTTGTAATGTCATGTTGTCTTGTACATTGTTAACATTCTGGATATGAGGTGCAATATTGTGTTTACCACCTCGACCCCTATGACCTGATCCTCGTACAGTGCTTTTATTCACTGACTGTGGTTTCTTGAGTGCGGAACGACACATAGCACCAAAGTGACCTACTTTTCCACACTCATAGCACTTCTTACCTTGAGCAGGACAAACATTATCTTGGTGTGGGTAGTCTCCTCCACAATTGTAACATTTATTGTTGACACCCTCTGATCTGGGTCGTTGTGACTGCTTGAGTCTTGTTCCACGACTCCAGTTGTGATGTGGCTCTCGGCTCAATTTGCTGTTAGGTTTGTCATGATATCTTCTTTGATCACGATGTCCTCCCTGAACCTTACGTACCTCATCACTGTTAGTAACAGTGGCAGAACCGTTGTTGGCACTGCACTCCATGACACGAGCATCACGTGCAGCATCTTCCATTCGACGAGCCATATTCAGTATCTTGGTAAGATAACTTTCATCACCAACAAGTTCGACAGCTCTTCGACGTAGACGTGTAGATGTGCATGTTTCAGTTATTTTCTGTTTGATTTCTTTGTCAACATCAGCAAACTCACAATAGGCTGTTAAACCCTGTAGACGTGTATGGTACTGATCAACAGTTTCATTATAGAGTTGTTTTGCTCTCCTGAAATGCAAAATCTCCATTGCAGTGTTTTGTCTAGGTTTGAAATGTTCAGTTAATTTGGCTTTGGCAATGTCATAATCTTTGGCACCACCAGTGTCTTTCAGTGTGTCAAAGATGTCACAAACTCGATCACCTACATAATGAAGTAGAAAGGCACGCTTTCTTTCAGCACTTTTGATGTCTGAAACTATCAACAAATTTTCAAACCTTTTAAGCCATCTGGTCCACCTCTGTGACAGGTTTGTCTGGTCACAATAAGGATCAAATGCAGGAAACTGAGGTATATTTGCCATTTTTACTGTATAAATGTAAACTTATCACTTTAATGTTCCTCAGAATACTAAACACTTACTGCACTGTATATGTAAGTTAAGAATTCACTGTAATTACTTTAATTTTGCAAAAGCAGACAAGCATTTTAATGCAAAAGTTCACAACAGTGCACAATACAGCAGCAACTGGCCTCTTACCTAGCTTTGTGTAAATGTGGTGTTGTTCCTACTCGCAGCTGCACAGCAGTTGGCACAGAAGTTGTCAGCAACGTTGTTTGATGAGTTTTCAGCACCGTCAACACAGCAGACAGTTCACAGTATGATGAATTGTGTAGCACAGAGCGTCGTTTCATACACAAAACATCGGGTTTTGTACACAGCATCAAAGCGTCGTTTTGCACACAGCATCAAATCGTCGTTTTGTACACAGCATCAAAGCGTCGTTTTGTACACAGCATCAAAGCGTCGTTTTGTACACAGTATCGGGAGATATCGCACAGCTTCCTCAGCACACAGCTTCAGTCAGCACACAGCTTCAGTTAGCACACAGCTTCAGTCAGCACAAAGCTTCTTCAGCACAAAGCTTCAGTTAGCACAAAGCTTCAGTCAGTACACAGCATTGGTCAGCACTCAGCATTGGTAGCATACAGCATTGCTTGGCACACAGCGTTGGTCTGGTGCTCACAGACACCACGGTTTCTGACCAGGGGGAGAAAGATACTGGCAGTATGGGGCGTTAAAGTTTATTGAAGATTAAATTCTGCAGAACATGTAAATATATAAAGTTCACATAAAGTAAGTAATTATATAAAGTTTATATTAAACACGGTTTATATTATAGACTTAACAAAGTTGATATTATATAAAACTTAATATTGAACATGTAAATATACAAAGTTTCAAATATAATTTAAGGAATATATAACGTTTATATTAAAATATATAAAGTAAATATATAAAGTAAATATATAAAGTAAGAATTAACAGTAACAATTCCAAGGACTAGATTTAACTTAAAAGGTACACCCGTAGTAAGTATGAGACCTTAGCCTATAGTGACATGGAAACTAATTCTGCAGAAACCTAAAGGTTAACTGGTACTAGAATTAAGGCCGAGTGCAAATGTGTAGTAATTATATAACACTAGGATATAACAGGCAGGACACAAAGAATAACTAATAAGTGAGAGACCACATAACACGTAATGTACCCGGCCAAGAGGCCGTAAAAGACCTAATGGATAAGGAGAAGGGGGTGTGACTACAAGTAGGGCTTACTAGCACCTAGACTGGGCAAAGTATTAGCTGCGGACAGCGGGACACTTGGGGACCGGCGCTGCACCCCCCTTCCCACATGCAGTGGGGAGACAATCGGGACAACTGTGCAAAGCATGACGGGGGTACAAAAGCAGCCGCTTGCAAAGGGGGGGAGGGTGGGGTTTTGCGAGGGCAGCGGCGAGGGCAGGCGGAGTGAGGCAGAGCCCCATTGTGCGCCCGTATTTATAGGGCCCCAAACTGCCCGCGCAACGCCGCGGGACGCGCTGCGCAATTGTTTCTTTCTCCCCCGCCAGAAACATCCCCGCTTGTGATGCAAGCAGTGACCATTTTCTGACCAGGGGGAGAAAGATACTGGCAGTATGGGGCGTTAAAGTTTATTGAAGATTAAATTCTGCAGAACATGTAAATATATAAAGTTCACATAAAGTAAGTAATTATATAAAGTTTATATTAAACACGGTTTATATTATAGACTTAACAAAGTTGATATTATATAAAACTTAATATTGAACATGTAAATATACAAAGTTTCAAATATAATTTAAGGAATATATAACGTTTATATTAAAATATATAAAGTAAATATATAAAGTAAATATATAAAGTAAGAATTAACAGTAACAATTCCAAGGACTAGATTTAACTTAAAAGGTACACCCGTAGTAAGTATGAGACCTTAGCCTATAGTGACATGGAAACTAATTCTGCAGAAACCTAAAGGTTAACTGGTACTAGAATTAAGGCCGAGTGCAAATGTGTAGTAATTATATAACACTAGGATATAACAGGCAGGACACAAAGAATAACTAATAAGTGAGAGACCACATAACACGTAATGTACCCGGCCAAGAGGCCGTAAAAGACCTAATGGATAAGGAGAAGGGGGTGTGACTACAAGTAGGGCTTACTAGCACCTAGACTGGGCAAAGTATTAGCTGCGGACAGCGGGACACTTGGGGACCGGCGCTGCACCCCCACCGCAGGCCAGCGGCCGGACCACAGCGTTGGTCTGGTGCTCACAGACACCACGGTTTCTCCTCCTACGGGGCGAGACAGCATGCTTCTTCCTTGTGTTTAGAGCTGGACGCATACCTGCGTTCACTGTTCTTCCTCTTCGCCAGTGTGGTGTTGTGTGATTTGCTGAGGAAGTCTTGATTGTAAGATTGACATTTATTTATTTATTTATTTATTTATTTTATTTATTTATTTATTTTATTTATTTATTTATATATATACAAGAAGGTACATTGGGTTTGTGAGAATACATTGGATAGTACAGTATTTACATTCTTGTAAAGCCACTAGTACGCACAGCGTTTCGGGCAGGTCCTTAATCTATAGCTAACAGATAATTTTAAGTAGGTAATTTCTATCAAAATTGATAAATGATAAAGATACATTGCAAGAGAAAAATGAGACGAGAGAGCTTAGTAAGTATATTAAAGCACATTGTTATATTAAAGCTCTGATTGATTACATTGACAGCTTGATTAGTAATTTTAAACAAGATTAATAGACACCATACAGCAGATTGACAGCACATATAAGACAGCAATGATCACAATGGTAAAGATGTTCAGATTGGGTACATAAAGATTGGGAGACTGGGTAGCAAAAGATACAGATAAACAAGATTTATAAACACCATACAGACAGATTGGCAGCACATATAAGAAGACAGCAATGATCACAATGGTAAAGATGTTCAAATTGGGAACATAAAGGTTGGGAGATTGGGTAGCAAAAGATACAGTGCAATTTTAAGGCAAAAAGTGAAAAACTATAAAGATGAAATTAGGTACTTTTTAGTATTGATTTTCAATGATGTAAAAGTTGGACAGCTTTTCAATTCAGTAGGGAGTGAGTTCCATAAACTGGGTCCCTTTATTTGCATAGAGTGTTTACACAGATTAAGTTTAACTCTGGGGATATCAAAGAGATATTTATTTCTGGTGTGGTGATAATGGGTCCTATTACATCTGTCCAGGAAGAGTTTCAGACAAGGATTTGCATTTAAGAACAGGGTTTTGTAAATGTAGTTGACACAAGAGAATTTATGGAGTGAGATTATGTTTAGCATGTTTAGGGAGTTAAACAAGGGGGCTGTGTGTTGTCTGAAAGCAGAATTTGATATTATTCTGATAGCAGATTTTTGCTGGGTGATGATGGACTTGAGGTGGTTTGCAGCGGTTGAACCCCATGCACAGATACCATAGTTGAGATAGGGATAGATTAGTGCATAATATAGAGAGATGAGAGCAGAGTTAGGTACATAATATCTGATTTTGGAGAGTATACCAACTGTTTTAGAGACTTTCTTAGTTATGTGTTGTATATGGGTACTGAAGTTGAGTCTCTTGTCTAGGAATATGCCAAGAAACTTTCCATCATTTTTATTGCTAATGTTTACATTGTCTATCTGAAACTGAATTGCATTTGTAGATTTGCTTCCAAATAGGATGTAGTAGGGTTTTTTTATGTTAAGTGTTAGTTTGTTGGTTGACATCCATAAGTGGACTTTTTTTAGTTCATTATTAACAACATCATTTAGTGTATGTGGGTTGGGGTTGGAGTAGATGAGGGTAGTATCATCAGCAAACAAAATAGGTTTCAGAATGTTAGAGACATTAGGCAGATCATTGATGTATATAAGAAATAGAAGAGGTCCCAAGATGCTGCCCTGTGGCACTCCAACAGTTATTGGTAGAATGGGAGAGGTTATATTATTGATGGCTACACATTGGTGTCTATCACTAAGATAGGATTGGATATAGTCCAGTGCATGGCCTCGGATTCCATAATGATGGAGTTTACATAAGAGGTAATCGTGATTAACAGTATCAAAAGCCTTTCTCAGGTCAATGAAGAGTCCAATTGGAAACTCATTTTTGTCAAGGGCTGAGTAAATTATATCAAGGAGACTAATAATTGCATCGTTGGTACTCTTTTGAGAGCGGAAGCCAAACTGACAGGGGCTAAGAATGTCGAATTTTACGAGATAGGAGTAGAGCTGTTTGTAGATAATTTTTTCAAATATTTTTGATAGAATGGGTAGGTTCGATATTGGTCTATATTTGTTTATGTCTGCCGGATTACCTCCTTTATGAACTGGCGTTACTCTTGCTTTTTTAAGGATATCAGGGAAGGTATGACACTCAAGGGATTTGTTGAACAGCAGAGCTATAGGTGGCGCAAGGGCATGGGAGGCGCTCTTGTATATAATGGATGGGATTTCACTGATGTTCCCAGCTTTGTTTTTTAGTGAGTGTATGATGGACACAACATCTGTCAGGCTGACTGGTGAGAGGAGAAGAGAGTTTGGATAGCTGCCTGAGAGATATGTGTTGATATGTGTCTGAGTCTGTGGGATTTTTCTTGCAAGGTTAGCACCAACCGATGAAAAGAAGCTATTAAATTCATTCGCAGGGGACTTTATCGCAGGGGACTTTAATATTGCAGGGGACTTTAATATTGACCTCTGCGAGCCTGAACACCCTACTGCTGTTAGCTTCCTCAACTGTATGAATTCCTGCTTCCTCATACCCTTAATCACTAGACCTACTAGAATCACTGATAGCACTGCCACGACGCTAGATCACATCTGGACAAACATAACCTCTCCGCTTACTTCAGGTATAATCACCGATAGCACTACAGACCATTACCCCACATTTCTCTTAACTAACATTAGCAAACTACCTCTTGAGTCAAGAGTGATACGTTTTAGACTACACAATGAAACTGCTATAGACAATTTTATAACTGCTGCTGATAATGTCAACTGGGAGTCCGAGTTAGGTAACATAGTGGACATCAACCTAGCAGTGCAATCTTTTCTTCAAAAAACTCTTAGCCTTTATAATACCCACTGTCCTATGCTTACAAAACAAGTCACAACCAAAAGGCTTAACAATCCCTGGCTTACAAAGGGAATACTTAAATCTATTAATAAAAAACATGACCTTGAGAAGAAGTATAGGTTAGGAATTGTCTCCAAAGAATTCTCAAAGAATTACTCATTATTGCTGTCTAAGATAATTAGACGAGCCAAAACTAAATACTACGAAGATAAATTTAGCCAAATAAAGAGCAACATTAAACAAACTTGGAGAACAATTTCTCAAATATTGGGATCAAAGAAGTCTTTAAATAACAAACCGACTCTCCTGTCTAATAACGATGGTCAGCTTTCAGCCTCTGATTCTGCTATTGAGTTCAATAGGTTCTTCTCTTCCATTGGTTCATCCCTTGCAAATGATATTCCATCTTCCAGTACAGACATTAAGGACTATCTTACAGGTAACTATCCACAGTCTCTGTACCTAAAGCCTATTAATTCCACTGACGTCAATGAGATAATCCTTTCCCTTAAAACCAAGTTTGGTGCCCTTGAGGAGATACCAACTTTAATTTACAAAAAAGCCTCCAGATCTTTAGCCCCTGCTATTGCTTTGCTCTTCAACAAGTCACTTGAACTCCAAACCTTCCCAGATATTCTAAAAAAAGCTAGAGTAACGCCTGTCCACAAATGTCGTGATCTCACAGATGTTAACAACTACAGACCTATATCTATCCTGCCAAACTTGTCAAAAATTTTTGAAAAACTAATCTATAAGCAGCTTTACTCATATCTAGCCAAACTCAATATACTTAGCCCTTGCCAATATGGCTTCAGACCCAAAAAAAGCACTAACGATGCACTTATTAGTATGCTTAACTCGATTCATACAGCTCTTGATAAAAATGAGTTCCCTGTTGGGTTGTTTGTGGACCTGCGTAAAGCTTTTGATACTGTCAACCACCAAAACCTTCTTCTTAAATTACATCATTATGGAGTCAGACGACACTTCCTACAATACCTCAAATCCTACCTTACTGACAGGCTCCAATATGTTTCTGTGAATAATACAATTTCTCCCACCCTACCCATCAACATTGGTGTTCCCCAGGGCAGCATACTTGGCCCTCTCCTCTTTCTCATCTACATTAACGACCTTCCAAATGCCTCCCAACACCTCAAACCAATTCTATTTGCTGACGACACAACCTTCATTTACTCCAGTCCTGATCCCCTTGCTCTAAATGCCACAGTAAATACTGAGCTAAATAAAGTCCATCTGTGGCTAACTGCCAACAAACTCACCCTTAACATTGACAAAACCTTCTATATTCTGTTTGGCAATAAATCCTCTAATCAAATAAATCTCAAAATAAACAATACCCAAATTTGTAACAAATTAGATGGCAAATTCCTTGGCATTCTCATTGACCACAAGCTGAATTTCCAGGGACACATTCTAAACATATCAAAAAAAGTTTCAAAAACTGTGGGCATTCTTTCTAAGATCAGATATTATGTACCACGCCCTGCCCTGGTGACTCTCTATTACTCCCTTATCTATCCATATCTCAACTATGGTATTTGTGCTTGGGGCTCTACTACCCAAAACCACTTACGTCCTCTAATTACTCAACACAAAGCTGCTATTAGGACAATATCCAATTCTGGCCCCAGACATCACTCGGTACCCCTACTCAAATCTCTGAATATGTTAGACATTAAGTCACTGCACATTCTCTCATGTGTATTATACATATATAAAACGCTAAACTATAATGCCAATCCTGATCTCAAAAGCTTCATAGAAGGTTGTAACAGAACCCATGAGCACCACACCAGAAATAAATACAGTTTTGATATTCCAGGAGTACGACTTAATCAAACTAGAAATGCTCTACAAATCAAGGGGCCCAGAATGTGGAATGACCTTCCCAACCATGTTAAAGACTGTACCTCTCTCAACCAGTTTAAGTTAAAAGCGAAGCTATACCTAATAAATTCCCTGTAACCTACCTTACCCTTCTATTTTCAACCAAAGTCTGTTTTTTCTTTAAAGAGCGCTGTTTGTCGACATAATTGTATTTGTGCTGCTTTTTCATCTATGTTTTCATTTCTTGTTTTCATTCTACTCATTATGCTCAATTAGTATTAAGCTTGTCATTTAAGTTTATCATGCCCGAAACGCTTTGCGTAATAGTGGCTTTAGGCATTGTATGTACTAGCTCTACCTATAAGTCAACCAATCCTTGTAAAAATTTATTGTATGTATGTACCCTACCTAAATAAAATTGTATTGTATTGTATTGTGTTGTATTCGCCATTTCTAAGTCAGATGACGGTGTAAGGCCATCCTTTGAGAGTGTTATCTGGTTGTGGGAATGTTGTTTAGTTCCCAGGATATTAGAGATGGTATTCCATGTGCTTTTCATGTTGCCTTTTGCTTCTTTGAATCTAGTCTCATAATATGAAAGTTTTGCTTTTCTTATGATACTGGTTAGCACTGATAAGTACCTTTTAACTACTTCCTTTGAAACTAGGCCACTCCTAAATTTCTTTTTTTTTTTTTTTTTTTTTTTTTTGAGATATATACAAGAGTTGTTACATTCTTGTACAGCCACTAGTACGCGTAGCGTTTCGGGCAAGTCCTTAATCCTATGGTCCCTGGAATACGATCCCCTGCCGCGAAGAATCGTTGTTACAACCAAGTACACATTTTACTGTTGCGTTAAACAGAGGCTACAGTTAAGGAATTGCGCCCAGTAAATCCTCCCCGGCCAGGATACGAACCCATGACATAGCGCTCGCGGAACGCCAGGCGAGTGTCTTACCACTACACCACGGAGACTGCAATTCAATTTTCGTATTCATGTTTTTTGTTAATTGATTTAATTATGCCACTTGTGAGCCACGGGTTATTTTTTTCTTTTATCAGTTACTTGTTTGGTAAGGAGGGGACAGTGAGTGTTGTAGAGGCTTAGAGTTTTGGAGAGAAAGACGTTAGTTGATGAGTTTATATCCTGTGAATTATTAAATTCAAATTCCCAGTTAATATTGTGAAGTGCATTAGAGAGATTGCCTAAAGCTGACTCACTATGTAGCCTGAATGAAAGTTTCATGGTTTCTGGTGGTGATGTGTCAATGTTTGCTATGAGGAAGGTAGGATAGTGGTCAGTTGTTCTGTCATAAATTACCCCAGATGTAAGGGGAGCTGTTATATTAGTCCATAGGTGATCCAGGGTAGTGGCAGATGTTTGAGTGACTCGGGTGGGCTTGGTGATTGTGGGGATTAGCATACAGGAGTGCATGCTGTTACGGAAATAGTCAACTTGAGGGTTGTTTTGAAGACCCAGGTCAATATTGAAATCACCTCCCAGAATGATGTGATTTTTGTTGAGATTGTTATTTATGATAAGATTCCTTACATTGTCTGAGAATAAAGCTATGTTGGTATTAGGAAATCTATAGATGGCACCGATAGTCAGGGAGGATTTAAGGGATTTACTGGAGAACTTGGCAAAGGTATATTCACAATAGTCGTCTCTATCACTAATAACACTATTGCAAATGAAGGTATCTTTGTAATATATTGCTGTACCGCCACCTTTTTTATTAGGCCTGCAGTTATGAATGGCTTTATAACCAGGTAAATTGTAGAGTTGGATATAGTCATTACTCAGCCAAGTTTCTGTTAAAATGATGAATGATAATTTAGTACCTAGTGCTGTGAGTAGTGCATTTATATCATCAAAATGTTTACCAAGTGACCTAACATTTTGGTTGTAAACTGATAAGCAGGTGCTATTTAGGAGTTTGTTTTTTCCAAGATGTGCTGTGTAATACCTGCAATAATGATGATCAATGTGCTGATTTGTGTGGATATGGGACAGAAGATTTCGATCAGGATCAATATCAGTAAGCATATAGATAAAATAATGTCACGATACAATAAGATAAGCAATTACAGGAACAGATAAATACTAAATCTGCTGTAAAATAGAAAGTAATTATAGCAAAACACAGCAATATAATAATATAACAATACAATAAGAACTTACAAAGTATTGAGTCTGCTAAATTAGAGAATAATTATGGCAAAAACACAACAATAAATGCAAGTAAACAAAAGAATTGAAACAATTAGAGGTAGAATAAAGGTCACTAGATAGCCATGGAGGATACACAAGTTTGGTGGAGAGAACAAAAAATCATTAGAGACTGTCAAGATGAATATATAAAAAATTTGACAAATGATGATTGTAAAGTAAAATAATCTTAAAGATAATAGATTTTATTTAGCTTAGTTTTTAACCTATAATTAGTATGCACTTAATTAAAAGAACAAAATGAGATCAATAATTGATTTCAATAAATGACATAAATCAATACAATTAAATTTAAAATTTAAATGGAATAGGGTAAGATTAGATTTAAGAGTAAAATTTTACAATGAAACTGAGGTAGATGCTTGCATAAGTGCATGGAGACTTGATGGATTATTTAGGAAATTATATGAATGAGAGAACATTAGGTAAATGGTAAGGCAGAGACAGCACCTTGGACAAGGTGCTGTCCAAGGTGCTTGTATGAAACGCAGCGCATACAAACGGATGGTGCCGTTTGCTATGAACATGACATCACCCAACCCTGCCCTCTAACCCAACCCCTTCCTCTCACTCACTCCCTGCCACTCACCCACCCTCTGACTTCCACCCACTCCCTGTCTCCCAGCCACCACCCCTGCATCTCACCACCCGGAATGGCCCTACTCATGAGAAAGGAATGGAGTTTTAACGAGATGGTTATCCCGGGCTGCGAGGGGGTTCAGAGACTACATAACAGGCACCATGACGATGGGAGGACCAAGAGTAGTAGCAACAGTGATATATAACCCTCCACTAAACGACAGAAGATCCAGGCAAGAGTATGACAGAAACAACATGGCAGTTTACAATATAATTGAGAGAGCTTCATCTGCTGCATGAAGAATTTATCGTGTCGTCCCAAGATATACCTGTGGAACATGAAGGTGAAAATTGTTTCGAAATAGCTCAGGATCTCTTAAAAAACAAACTGCAGCTCAATCTAAACAAAACTGACGTTATTGCTGCCTACAGAGTAGGCAAAAAGAATCCATCAGGTCTAAATCAACGGAAAATTCGCCTGAAGCTGTCTTCCCAGTTCACGAAATCCAATCTAGTCCGGACAGCTGCATCCCTACGGAAGGGATTATACATCAACGAGTGCTTGACCAGGAACAGACAGCAAATCCTCTACCGCCTGCGTCAAATCCGGCAACAAAACCCAGATGCTATTCATCAGTGCTTCGTTAGAGATGGTCTGATAAAGGTGAGAAAAACCGCAGAGGGCAAAATGTTTACTATTACTAGAGAAGAAAACCTCAACACTTTCCTCTCCCAATGTGGTTTGTCTCACCTTATCACTCCCAATGAATTAACTTAATTAACCCCCTGTCAACTAGTGGGGCTAGGTATCCTAAGTCTCCTTGGTTCATTTTCTGACTTAATTTTTAACTTACTCTTACCTAGTCATTTACCGAAATTATTTAATTGAGTTATTAAGTAGTTCTTCAGGTCTTTTTAATTATACAGTCATTACTGAACTATCTATAGTTATTAATCATTAGCTTAAATTTGCCTATGTTTATTATTCAACATTTCTTTGATTTCATTTATTACCTAGGTTGCCTAGCCTTGCCATGCTCCCTTACTCCATTGTACACCTGGCTTTGCCTGCATCTCAAATTGCAAATTGTTACTTACAGTGTACCTGTGAGTACTCGTAAGCAATCTACCTCATTTTAGCTCAATTTGTTTTTTTTTGTATTGCTTAGTCTTGCTTATATTTTTTGTTCTGTATTTCCATATCTTGTGTTTTGTATAGTCCATGTTTACATGTTTTTTCTTTAATCTCATTAATTGCCTAGGTTGCCTAGCCTAGCCATACTCCCTTACTCCATTGTACCCCTGTAAGCCCCTTTTGTGTTTGTTTTGTACAGTATTGTGTATATATTTTTCCCTATTTTATAGCTTTTTTCTACTTATTTCTGATTCTACAATCAGCTTTTTTTATGCAGTCAAGTATAGACCCTGAACTTAACCTCTTATCCACTATCTATGACAATAATCACTTTAATGATCTAAATTGCAGATATTTTGCAGCACATGATGTAAACAATGTATTAACTCATAATCACAATATCTCTGTAATCAATTTGAACGTTAGATCCCTAGGTAAACACTTCGATGATGTTAGTGCCTTGATTGAAACTATTGGCAACAAATTCTCTTTTATTATACTTACTGAAACATGGTTGAAAGAGGATACTACTCAACTCTTTAACATGCCTAACTACTCAGCAATTCACAACTGTCGTCAACTTCAGAGAGGTGGTGGCACTGCTCTTTACTACCACCAAGAACTAACATGCTTAAAAGAAATTAGAACTAGAGACTGCTATGGGGAGTATATCTTCGCCAGCTTCAGAGTCAAGGGTGCCGAGTCTGTCCTGTCTGTGGGTGCAGTCTATAGAATTCCCAACACTGATGTGTCTGGATTCAACTCAAACCTTAGAAATCTAATACTTGATAACAGACTGAACAAAAACCACCTAATTATCGCAGGGGACTTTAATATTGACCTCTGCGAGCCAGAACACCCTACTGCTGTTAGCTTCCTCAACTGTATGAATTCCTGCCTCCTCATACCCTTAATCACTAGACCTACTAGAATCACTGATAGCACTGCCACGACTCTAGATCACATCTGGACCAACATAACCTCTCCGCTTACTTCAGGTATAATCACCGATAGCACTACAGACCACTACCCCACATTTCTCTTAACTAACATTAGCAAACCACCTCTAGAAACAAGGGAGTTAAGCTTTAGGCTGCACAATGAAACTGCTATAAACAATTTTATAACTGCTGCTGATAATGTCAACTGGGAGTCCGAGTTAGGTAACATAGGGGACATCAACCTAGCAGTGCAATCTTTTCTACAAACAACTCTTAGCCTTTATAACACCCACTGTCCTAGGCTTACAAAACAAGTCACAAGCAAAAGGCTTAACAATCCTTGGCTTACAAAGGGAATACTGAAATCCATTAACAAAAAACACGACCTTGAGAAGAAGTATAGGTTAGGAATTGTCTCCAAAGAATTCTCAAAGAATTACTCATTATTGCTAACTAAGATAATTAGACGAGCCAAAACTAATTACTACGAAGATAAATTTACTCAAATAAAGAGCAACATTAAACAAACTTGGAGCACAATTTCACAAATATTGGGATCAAAGAAATCTTTAAATAACAAACCGACTCTCCTGTCTAATAACGATGGTCAGCTTTCAGCCTCTGATTCTGCTATTGAGTTCAATAGGTTCTTCTCTTCCATTGGTTCATCCCTTGCAAATGATATTCCATCTTCCAGTACTGACATTAAGGACTATCTTACAGGTAACTATCCACAGTCTCTGTACCTAAAGCCTATTAACTCCACTGACGTCAATGAGATAATCCTTTCCCTTAAAACCAAGTCTGGTGCCCTTGAGGAGATACCAACTTTAATTTACAAAAAAGCCTCCAGATCTTTAGCCCCTGCTATTGCTTTGCTCTTCAACAAGTCACTTGAACTCCAAACCTTTCCAGATATTCTAAAAAAAGCGAGAGTAACGCCTGTCCACAAATGTGGTGACCCCACAGATGTTAACAACTACAGACCTATATCAATCCTGCCAAACTTGTCAAAAATTTTTGAAAAACTTATATACAAGCAGCTTTACTCATATCTAGCCAAACTCAATATACTTAGCCCTTGCCAA
The DNA here is from genome assembly GCF_040958095.1 of Procambarus clarkii. Classification (NCBI taxonomy): domain Eukaryota; kingdom Metazoa; phylum Arthropoda; class Malacostraca; order Decapoda; family Cambaridae; genus Procambarus; species Procambarus clarkii. Next base: position 25,248,038 of record NC_091158.1, read on the forward strand.
TATGGCTTCAGACCCAAAAAAAGCACTAACGATGCACTTATTAGTATGCTTAACTCGATTCATACAGCTCTTGATAAAAAGGAGCTCCCTGTTGGGTTATTTGTGGACCTGCGTAAAGCTTTTGATACTGTCAACCACCATAACCTTCTTCTTAAATTACATCATTATGGAGTCAGAGGACACTCCCTACAATACCTCGAGTCCTACCTTACTGACAGGCTCCAATATGTTTCTGTGAATAATACAATTTCTCCCACCCTACCCATCAACATTGGTGTTCCTCAGGGCAGCATACTTGGCCCTCTCCTCTTTCTCATCTACATTAATGACCTTCCAAATGCCTCCCAACACCTCAAACCAATTCTATTTGCTGACGACACAACCTTCATTTACTCCAGTCCTGACCCTCTTGCTCTAAATGCCACAGTAAATACTGAGCTAAATAAAGTCCATCTTTGGCTAACTGCCAACAAACTCACCCTTAACATTGACAAAACCTTCTATATTCTGTTTGGCAATAAATCCTCTAGTCTTATAAATCTCAAAATAAACAATACCCAAATTTGTAACAAATTAGATGGCAAATTCCTTGGCATTCTCATTGACCACAAGCTGAATTTCCAGGGACACATTCTAAATATATCAAAAAAAGTTTCAAAAACTGTGGGCATTCTTTCTAAGATCAGATATTATGTACCACGCCCTGCTCTGGTGACTCTCTATTACTCCCTTATCTATCCTTATCTCAACTATGGTATTTGTGCTTGGGGTTCTACTACCCAAAATCACTTACGTCCTCTAATTACCCAACACAAAGCCGCTATTAGAACAATATCCAACTCTGGCCCCAGACATCACTCGGTACCCCTACTCAAATCTCTTAATATGTTAGATATTAAGTCACTGCACATTCTCTCATGTGTATTATACATATATAAAACGCTAAACTATAATGCCAATCCTGATCTTAAAAGCTTCATAGAAGGTTGTAACAGAACCCATGAGCACCACACCAGAAATAAATACAGTTTTGATATTCCTAGAGTACGTCTTAATCAAACTAGAAATGCTCTGCAAATCAAGGGGCCCAGAATGTGGAATGACCTTCCCAACCATGTTAAAGACTGTACCTCTCTCAACCAGTTTAAGATAAAAACTAAACACTACCTAATAAATTCCCTGTAATCTACCTCACTCCTCTATTGTCAACCCATGTCTGTTATTTTCTTTTTATTTTCTTTTTTTTTCTTTTTTTTTTTAATCAACACTGTTTGTCAACCTATTGTATTTGTGCTGCTTTTTCAGTCATGTTCCCCCTTTTTTTTTATCTTTATTTGTATTTGTTCTCAACATCTTTTATTCTTTATGCTCAATTAGTATTAAGTTCTTGATATTAATGTTTTTCTTGCCCGAAACGCATTGCGTAATAGTGGCTTTAGGCATTGTATGTACTAGCTCTATCTATATATCAATCCATTAATGTAACATCACTTGTATGTATATACCTTACCTGAATAAACATCTGAATCTGAATCTGAATCTGAATTCGATCCCATCTGCTCATCATGGGGGACTTGAATCGTGGAAGGATAGACTGGGAGAACAAGGAACCGTATGGAGGAGAGGAAACATGGAGAGCTTAACTATTGAAGGTGGCAACAAAATTCTTTTTAAGCCAGCATGCCAGGAAACCCACAAGAATGAGGGGAAACGATGAACAAGCGAGACTCGACCTAGTCTTCACTCTGAACGACTCCAACATAAAGAAAATCGGCTTCGAGGCCCCGTTAGGAATGAGCGACCACAATGTACTGGCGTTAGAGTATCTGGTCGAAGAAGGGTTAATGTACTTAAGGAAGAGACCTGAAAACCAAAGACTGGCATCCCATAAGGGAAACTATGTGGAGGTAAGAAAATGCCTAACAGATGTAACATGGGAAACAGAGCTCAGAGAAAAGACGGCCCAAGACATGATGGAATACATCACGCAGAAGTGTAAGGAGGCAGCAGACAAGTTTATCCTGGTCCAAAAGGGAAAAAATCATATGCAGATGAGAAACCCATGATTTAATCAGAGATGTAATCCAGCAAAGCAACTAAGTAAAAGGGGGGGGGGGAGAAACTATAGAAATAACAGGACACTTGAGAGTAGAGAAGGATACCAGAGAGCCAGGAATGAGTACGTCAGGATGAGAAGAGAGGCAGAGGAGCCATACGAACACGACATAGCAAGCAAGGCGAAGACTCAACCTAAATTGCTGCACAGCCACATCAGGAGAAGAACAACATTGAAGGAACTGCTAATGAAACTGAGGATAGGAGCAAACATATTCACTACAAACAATCAGGAAGTGTGCGAGGAACTCATTAAGAAATTCCAGGTCTTCACATTAGAGCAAGAAGAAGTTCCAGAGATAAGAAAAGGAATAGTTAACCAGGCACCACTAGAGGAGCTAGTGGTGGATGACCAGTGGGGATGTCAGGAAGCTTTTGCTAGAGTTAGCTGTGACAAATGCTATGCCCGGATGGAATATCACCTTAGATACTAAATGAAGAAGCAGAAGCACTGTGCCTGACACTCTCCATGGTGAGTGGCTTCGGAGGCCTGTGGCCTCTGAGACCTCCATACTAGGTGCGAGGGAAGCCATGGTTGCCGCCTGAAGAAGAGATCAAAGGAACATAAGGTGTCGCCCAAGCAGTCATGCGGCCTCAAGCTGGAACACTTCCCACTCGTTCCTCACGTGTTCAACGCCTAAGAGCTTCGGCAAAGGTTCGAAACTTAATCTTTTATTTACTTGTAATAGAAATGATTATAGAGTTTACCCATGAAATGTAGATTCTCCATGGTGCATAACATATCATTGGTAACAGGTGAACTGTCACGTGTTATCAATGGGTGGACAGGTAAAGAAGTCTGTATGGGTGGGGATGAGGAGAGGTTGACTAGTTTAGTAGTTACCAGGGAGGATGTTATTAAACAAATAGTAAAACTCAAAGCAAACAAATCCCCAGGGCCGGAAGAAGTGTTTGCCAGGGTGCTTAAAGAATGCAAAGAGGAGCTTTGCGAGCCACTGTCTACCATATTTAATAAATCAATAGAGTCAGGCAGAGTGCCAGAGTCATGGAAGGTAGCTAATGTGGTACCAATTTTTAAGAAAGGAGATAGATCACTTGGTTCAAACTATCAGCCAGTTTGCCTAACGTCTATGGTGGGAAAGTTACTTGAATCGATAATTGCAAATACAATTCGTCTTCATCTTGAAAAACATAAATTAATCAATGATTTGCAACATGTATTTTATAAATGGCCGTTCATGTTTAACAAATTTGCTATCATTTTATTCCAGCATAGTTTAGGTAGTTGTTAGTGGTAAGGTTTATGATGTTGTGTACCTTGACTTTAGTAATGCTTTTGATACAGTGCCACATGAATGACTGATTAAAAAGATAGAGGCTCATGGTATTGCGGGTGCTATATTTAGTTGGATTAGGGCATGGCTATACCAAAGGAAACAGAGAGTTAATATAAATGGGGGTTAAGTTAGAGTGGGAAAATGTTGTAAGTGGAGTGCCTCACGGCACTGTCCTGGGATCTCTGTTGTTAATAATATATATAAATAATATATACAGCCTTTGACATGATTGGGAAGGTCAAGTCCACATTCTGGGTTCCTTGATTTGTAGAGCATTTTTAGTTCGGTTGAGGCGCATTCTTGGAATATCAAATAGGTATTTGTTTCTGGTGTGGTGCCCATGGGTTCTGTACCAACTTTCTAGGAAGCGTTTAAGGTCAGGATTGGCATTACTGTTCAGAGTTTTAAATATATAGAGTACACATGAGAGGATGTGCAGTAACTTAATATCTAACATATTTAAAGATTTAAGTAAGATTTAAGTAAGATTTAAGTATATATATATATATATATATATATATATATATATATATATATATATATATATATATATATATATATATATATATATATATATATATATATATATATATATATGGGTTAGCTGTGGATATGTTATATCTGCCTTTAATGTCAGATCTGGATCTGAGATCTGATCCTGGATGATCTTTTACCAGTGCGTTAATGTAGGCATATGTGGGGACCATCTACTGTCTTTTTGGTTTTGAAGATTGCCCTTGGCAGTGGCTGCTCTTGGGTTCTGACAGATTGGCTTCTAAATTGATTTCTTCGGGCGTTTCTTCGGTTCTTTATCGTTTATTTGTCTTTCCGTTTCCTACAATTAGCCAAGGTGGCATATTGTAAGTAGGGATATCCTCTGGTTCATTGTTCCTGTCATCTTCAGCAATTTTCTTTGCTCGTGTCACGAGATTACTGTGTTCTTCTGACCTTAATAATTTCATAAGGATGGTCAGGAGAGTCATTTCCTAGCGGGACATGGTCGCACTGCACTGAACTGCGCAATGGAGCGATGCACTTGTGAGGTATCTGAATACTGGTGTGTGGTGGTGGTATGAATGATCGGGAAGAGAAGAAAGGCTTTCTTCAGTAAAGTGACGAGCAAACCAGCCGGCCGTAGCGATAGTGAGATGGCATCTTCTATCAACACTCCCCGTGCTGGAGGTGTTAGCTGATTGCCCTGGTCGAGTTTGCCCTCTGGTACTAAGCTTTAGGTACTGTGGTCTACCGAATAAAAGTACACTTCAGAGAGGACCAGACCCTCACCCAGTCAAAGATTCTCGAATTGATCTCCATCAAAACCACCGTTGCACAATTAGATGTGATCGACGATGGAGGACCCCAAGTGCTGTTCATCAGTTCCGGAAGTGCTCTTGAGGAGGCGCATCTGATCCTCACCCCATCTCGTCACTATCTTGCAGTTAGGACGGTGTTCGTTCACAGAGAGAGCTCCCTGATCTCCGAGAAAGCCGTCACCGACGTAGTCGCCAGCATCAACGAGTCGAGCTCTTCATTGACTGCTGTCACTGTCAAGTTCATCATTGTAACTGACAGCCACCTCACCAAAATGAAAGCTTCAGGACACCGGAAGAAGCTTCCTTTGCTGCCGACAACGAATTTTGCTGCTTTGGTATCGCCAGCATACCTCACCAGATTACAAAGGAACGTTTCTATTGACTTCATCAATGTTATAAGTGCTACAACTACGATAACTTCACGAAGAAGTGCACTCTCCAGGACCAAGGTGCAGCAAGTGCACCGGGAACCACCACTTCAAGGACTGCATCAGCGACTGTGTTCGCTGTTTTCTCTGTGAGGGATATTACACCGCCGTATCTGCCGAGTGCCCTACACGACAAGCTGAGATCACGAAGATGTCCGACGTCAGGGAGGCCTCCACGACTCACAAGTCTGTGCCAGATCCTCCTGTGCAGTCTGTGCCAGATCCTCCTGTGCAGTCTGTGCCAGATCCTCCTGAGCAGTCTGTGCCAGATCCTCCTGAGCAGTCTGTGCCAGATCCTCCTGTGCAGTCTGTGCCAGATCCTCCTGTGCAGTCTGTGCCAGATCCTCCTGTGCAGTCTGTGCCAGATCCTCCTGAGCAGTCTGTGCCAGATCCTCCTGAGCAGTCTGTGCCAGATCCTCCTGTGCAGTCTGTGCCAGATCCTCCTGAGCAGTCTGTGCCAGATCCTCCTGAGCAGTCTGTGCCAGATCCTCCTGTGCAGTCTGTGCCAGATCCTCCTGTGCAGTCTGTGCCAGATCCTCCTGAGCAGTCTGTGCCAGATCCTCCTGTGCAGTCTGTGCCAGATCCTCCTGTGCAGTCTGTGCCAGATCCTCCTGAACAGTCTGTGCCAGATCCTCCTGAACAGTCTGTGCCAGATCCTCTTTCTACGCCTATGTCTGCAACCAGCAGACAGTCATCAGATGACAACTTAATTGACGTTGTCAATTCCTCACCTGAAGTGTCTGCTCGATCCCCTGCACCTCCAGCACAAGCCACTGGACTACTCGATCCCCTGCACCTCCAGCACAAGACATTGGACTACTCGATCCCCTGCACCTCCAGCACAAGACACTGGACTACTCGATCCCCTGCACCTCCAGCACAAGACACTGGACTACTCGATCCCCTGCACCTCCAGCACAAGCCACTGGACTACTCGATCCCCTGCACCTCCAGCACAAGACACTGGACTACTCGATCCCCTGCACCTCCAGCACAAGACACTGGACTACTCGATCCCCTGCACCTCCAGCACAAGACACTGGACTACTCGATCCCCTGCACCTCCAGCACAAGACACTGGACTACTCGATCCCCTGCACCTCCAGCACAAGACACTGGACTACTCGATCCCCTGCACCTCCAGCACAAGACACTGGACTACTCGATCCCCTGCACCTCCAGCACAAGACACTGGACTACTCGATCCCCTGCACCTCCAGCACAAGACACTGGACTACTCGATCCCCTGCACCTCCAGCACAAGACACTGGACTACTCGATCCCCTGCACCTCCAGCACAAGACACTGGACTACTCGATCCCCTGCACCTCCAGCACAAAACACTGGACTACTCGATCCCCTGCACCTCCAGCACAAGACACTGGACTACTCGATCCCCTGCACCTCCAGCACAAGACACTGGACTACTCGATCCCCTGCACCTCCAGCACAAGACACTGGACTACTCGATCCCCTGCACCTCCAGCACAAAACACTGGACTACTCGATCCCCTGCACCTCCAGCACAAGACACTGGACTACTCGATCCCCTGCACCTCCAGCACAAAACACTGGACTACTCGAAGGGGAGAACTTTGAAATCTCTCATCACGACTTCACTGAAGCTGACAACAAGAAAAGATTCCGCTAACCCCTTGACATTGACTCCAAGCAAGTCAAACTCGCAGCAAAAAAGAATTCAGAGTTAACGCAAGCACCATCACAGTATCACAGACAGACAATCACAGGATTGGAATGGACAGCCAACAGCCGTCGCGGCCGGAAGTGTTTCTGGCTGCTCCTCACCTCAGCGAGCTGCTTAGCCAACCCGAAAGTGAAGGGGTATACTTCTTTCGACCCTACCCTGGTGGGTGAGTCAGCTGTATCGCCTCGGCTAGCCTTCGCCGGTACGAGACGGTACCATGACCTTCAGAGTTAAGGCGCGGTTCCTAGAGATCCACGCTGTTTTTGTTGTTTAGATTCAGCTACTCGGAACAAGTTCCAAGTAGCACGGGCTATGGTGAGCCCGTAGCTTACCTGGCACAGGAGTGGGACAAGTAGCACGGGCTATGGTGAGCCCGTAGTGGACTTACCTGGCACAGGAGCGGGGCTGTGTTGAGATCCACTCGTTCGGACGGACAGAAATACTCAACGTACTCGAAACCACACCCAACGATATCCAGCAGGACGACGATTGATTGATTGATGAAGATTAAGCCACCCAAGAGGTGGCACGGGCATGAATAGCCCGTAAGTGGTGGCCCTTTTGAGCCATTACCAGTATCAAAAGATGATACTGGAGATCTGTGGAGGCGCAACTGCACCCTGCGTGACGAGAGATGTCTCCCGGACCAAATGGTGACCAAATGGAGCAGGACGACGAAGGTATCGTCCTCTTCTATTCGACCAAAGACGACCTTAAATGTCTGTTCACACCTGCCGCCACGTCTGGATTCTATGATGCGGACATTACTCTCATTCTGCCATGACACTTTCAAGCTGAAAGGACCATCTTCGCTAAGCGAGTCAGCTCGTGGATCACTGAGCACGAAGTGGGCTACATCCTGGTCAGCATCAACTCGGAAAACGTCAACATGACAGTTGTTTCAGCAAAGATAATCTCCAACAGCAACGACACACGCTCCACCTTAAAAGTGACCTCCATTACAACTACAACAGCGAATCTAGCCACCACCACAGGATTTATGTGTTTCGGTTTCACCACACCACCTGCCTCAGTACACAAGGAACGTTATTACGAGGTAAGCCAGTGTTACAAGTGCTACCAGTATTCCCACGTGGCCAGGAAGTTCTCCAAGTGTGTATAAGTGCAGTATTTGTGACCAGGACCACCACTATAAAGTGTCGCGCTGATTTCACCCATTGTGTTGTGTGTTGTGATGACCATACTGTGAATGACAGAACTTCTCATCTGTGTTTTGTACGACAATATGAAATTAAGAAGATCTCAGAAGCCAGACAGGCCTCCACAACTCGTGCTCCGTCACCTTTCAACATGCAAGCTGCCATTTTCCTGGACCTCCCGGGTGTAAAAGGCGTCGAGCAGCGTTCCAGCCAATGGGGGCCCAGCTCGCAGTCTGCCAGCCAACCAATCACCGACCCAGCCTTCGCCACCACTTCCCTTCAGCTAATCATCGACCAAGGCTTCGCCACGGCAGTTGCCGGTTCAATCTTCTCAACACTTTGACATTCCTTGCCTATACAGCCCGTCCTCCAAACAAAGATACAAAAGTGATTCCATGCACCCGCCAAACCCCCTGTTTATGAATGAAAAGCGGTTTACACACGACTCACAACTGCTGACGTTCGAACATATCCGGAACAAGTGCTTCACTGACCAATTTTGTTCGAATCACAACGCTATAAATGCTTCACCCACGTACTACAAATACAAATAATCGCCAACAGAACCTAAACACCTAATCTAACCTAACCTATGCCTATATATGCACAATATGCTAATATATTATAATATTAATTTATACTTGAGAAAATTCCCGTTTTGAATGAACAGCATGTTAAAATTTATGAATGCGTCTGTGGGGTTGACCGCTGAATGTAATGGACTTGAGTCAAGGATGGGTTGGCCTATAATATTGCTGGTTCCAACTACAGGGAATTTGTGAGAATTCTTAACGTTTTCTTCACAGCAAACGGGCTGTCACAGCTGACCACTATAAATATAATAAATAAATAAATAAATAAATAAATGTTTATTCAGGCAAGGTACATACATACAAGAGGTTTTACAAAAATTGATAGATTTATAGATAGAGCTAGCTAGTACATACAATGCCTAAAGCCACTATTACGCAAAGCGTTTCAGGCAGGAAAAACATTAAAGACTAAAACTTAATACTAATTGAGATTAAAGTATAAAATGTGTTGAGAACAATTAAAAATCGAGCCACAAGTACCTCCCACCATTGACAATCCATTGTCTGAGAGCGAACCCCCTGAATCTTTTACCATCGAGCATACTGTATCACTCGCCACAGACGTTCCAAGGATCGAGTGTGCACCCACTTAACCATCTGATGTGTACCAACATCAACTACCCCCCCCCCCCCCCAGAGCTCCTACTCCGGAACCTAGCACGGCCAAGGATAGCCGGAAGGAGGCTCATCTCCACCAGACTCCATGTGCACAGACCCCACCTACTGCTCCAACACCAATTCAAACTTTGCGTGTTCCTCCGGTAATCCCCCACCATGGACAACAAATCTTCTTTTGAGAACAGGACCTTCCAGGAACTTTTATCAAACCCTTGCACTTCAGCCGACCGCAGAAGGATGTCCCGTAATATGAATGTTAGTCCTCAGACCCTACAAAGCATGGCAGAGACGAAGCCGACAGAGAGATGGTATGTTGATGCAAAGACTCTATACCACTGCAGTGACATTGATACCATCGGCCCAGCCCTTATCGATCCTGATACTACGTGAAGTACCCAAGACCTACCCAGACTGTGAGGCAGCAGATTCAATGGACGACGATATCTCTGTAGGGAGTACTTCCTCTCTTCAACAAAACATTGGATGCAGCTTGCACGACTTTTTAACTATGAAACCTCGAATCCAAGTTCCCCAGTATCAACACGAAGCAAGACCTACAAGAAGCCTGTGAACACTGAAGAACCAAGTAAGAAGAAGAAAACACCATTAGAAATGAGAAGAATGAAGAAGACACAAGAACAACCATCCTGTAACAACTGACATCTACCATCATATACCCTCCGAGACAGCATTAGTATCAAGACTGAGCCCCTCCCCCTCGCCCTCAAGCCTCCCAAGCCGCTAGACAGCCTACTGAAGATTGTTGTATATAGAAGAAACTACAACAACATCGACTACCAACGGCTACTTTGAAGCCACAGTGGATAGGCCACTGATCTTTCTGCCCCTCTCGATGCCGTTCACTTCCTGTTTCCTGAGATTTCATCTTTGTCGTCAAGTTCTTCATTCCCCCACTACACCAAACCCTTTGGTCCTGAAAGTGAAAGATCACAGCTTCTGCACGCTCACCGCTGGAATGGATGTGTCCGCTCCCACACCCACACAGCGCAATAGTCGGCAAGGCGCATTGCACTAGGAGGTCAGCCCCACTCTCATCCTGTACACATACAGGAGGAGAAGGAATGTAATGAGCATTGTCGGGTAGAACGTCAGCAAGCTTGAGCCACTCCACAAGATATCCAAAGCCATTGCGACCCATTGAGGAGTTGGTAGAAGAAGTTTACGGCGCCCCAAGCTTATATGGTCCAAGACCCACCTGCACCATTCTGCGCAAAGGTTCGCCTCTGGGAGAACCTAGTTCTCTCCACCGCCGAGATTCTAGCTCACATCTCCACCTCAGCCAACATCCTAGAGACAAGAGAGAGTGTCCATCTTCTCTTCTCAAGCGATCTAGACCTTGAAAGATATTCGCCACCGACGCAACGACCATCCTATAAGCTGCCGGCCTCACCCTCACGCCACCACGACGATATCTGGCGGACCGTACAGTGTTTGCCTCGAATATTACCACATGGATCACCGATCGTGATGACGACGACATCCTCGCCAATATCAACACCCAGGACCTGACGCTGACCGTGGTGGCGGCCAAGACCATCACCACCAACAAACCCAACCAAAGACCAACTCTGAAGGTAACCACAGCACAGCAGTCGTGCAGTCGCGACGACACACGCAGCGACTGGACTGCGGCTATGGACTCAGGTGCTACTGTATCACCATACAACCTACCCAAGTGACTAAAGAACGCTATATGGAGCTCCAGCAGTGCTTAAAGTGCTACCAATTTTTACACTACTCCAGGAAGTGCACCGAGAGTGCGCAGAAGTGTAGTCTCTATGCACAGGAGCATCACTACACGGCGTGCACATCCTCCTAATGACGCTGCCTACTCTGCAATAGCACACACTCCGCAGTTTCACCCTACTGCCTCCACCGGCAGATGGAAATCAAGAAGATGATGACAGCATTATCTACCACCATACCTCGCCAAGTAGACCCTCTCCTGTCGGAATTCCCGGTCTTGCCCAGGAGCACAGCTGCGACCTCCTCACCATTGCCCGGCCTCTGGGGACACCCCACCCAACCAACCGCACCACCTCTGTCTACACTGCCACCGATCCAGCCTGCAGCCTCCCCCCCTACTACCCGTCCTCCTCCACCTCGCCGATAAAATGGTAGGTAGCGACACCACCCGCAATATCCACATCATCAACAGGTTGCTCGTCGCGAATGGCCTCCCGACTGCAGGTTTTTTTTTTTTTTTTTTTGAGATATATACAAGAGTTGTTACATTCTTGTACAGCCACTAGTACGCGTAGCGTTTCGGGCAAGTCCTTAATCCTATGGTCCCTGGAATACGATTCCCTGCAGCGAAGAATCGTTTTTTCATCCAAGTACACATTTTACTGTTGCGTTAAACAGAGGCTACAGTTAAGGAATTGCGCCCAGTAAATCCTCCCCGGCCAGGATACGAACCCATGACATGGCGCTCGCGGAACGCCAGGCGAGTGTCTTACCACTACACCACGGAGACTGCAAAGTTGCACCCAACGACTTCCTCCCAGCTTCCACAACCACTTCTGCACCCTCTGCCACAGGGACCCCCCGTGCCGACTCCAGGAGAGCCCTTACCGACAGGCCACAACGACAGCACAATCTCCGAGCTTGTCCCACTGTCGAGGGAGGTTGAAGCCCCGAGGACAGCTGACCAGGACGACGCGACTGATTTCGAAGACTCGACCACCTGAGAAGACGAGCCATAGAAGCGGACAACGACGTCTCGTCCAACTCCAATGCTTCAATCTATTTCACCGGCTTCCCCGCCGTTCCTGCGGCTGACAGGGCACCATCCACAGGCGCCCTGTCAAAATAACACGCCTCCAGGCCAGCTATTCTGGGGAAATCCGACATGGCCACGTGCTTTCCCAAAAGGACAGAATACATAACTCCAGGGTTCACAACGACTACTGGGAACGTGCGTGCCGTCAGGGAGCCCTGTTCAAATCCATGGTCATGCCTCAAGAATGAATCGACCATTACTGCGACCCCTTGTAGGAGCTCCGACCAGACTACACACTCCGGCACCCTGCGGATATAACCCTATCCTCCTGTAACTCCTAGGTATATCCCACTTGGCCAGACGAAGGTGCCAGCCTCGTCGACGACCCTACGTACTCCTGTGGCCAACCCGTCCTCCGAATTGACAGTACGGTTTAATACTAAGTGTAATAAGTACATTTCCCTACTGTCATACATACCTACTGTCATACCCACTGTCCTATGCTTACAAAACAAGTCACAACCAAAAGGCTTAACAATCCCTGGCTTACAAGGGAATACTTAAATCCATTAATAAAAAACATGACCTTGAGAAGAAGTATAGGTTAGGAATTGTCTCCAAAGAATTCTTAAAGAATTACTCATTATTGCTATCTAAGATAATTAGACGAGCCAAAACTAAATACTACGAAGATAAATTTACCCAAATAAAGAGCAACATTAAACAAACTTGGAGCACAATTTCACAAATATTGGGATCAAAGAAGTCTTTGAATAACAAACCAACACTCCTGTCCAATAACGATGGTCAGCTTTCAGCCTCTGATTCTGCTATTGAGTTCAATAGGTTCTTCTCTTCCATTGGTTCATCCCTTGCAAATGATATTCCATCTTCCAGTACTGACATTAAGGACTATCTTACAGGTAACTATCCACAGTCTCTGTACCTAAAGCCTATTAATTCCACTGATGTCAATGAGATAATCCTTTCCCTTAAAACCAAGTCTAGTGCCCTTGAGGAGATACCAACTTTAATTTACAAAAAAACCTCCAGATCTTTAGCCCCTGCTATTGCTTTGCTCTTCAACAAGTCACTTAAACTCCAAACCTTTCCAGATATTCTAAAAAAAACGAGAGTAACGCCTGTCCACAAATGTGGTGATCTCACAGATGTTAACAACTACAGACCTATATCAATCCTGCCAAACTTGTCAAAAAATTTTGAAAAACTAATCTATAAGCAGCTTTACTCATATCTAGCCAAACACAATATACTTAGCCCTTGCCAATATGGCTTCAGACCCAAAAAAGCACTAACGATGCACTTATTAGTATGCTTAACTCGATTCATACAGCTTTTGATAAAAATGAGTTCCCTGTTGGGTTATTTGTGGACCTGCGTAAAGCTTTTGACACTGTCAACCACCAAAACCTTCTTCTTAAATTACATCATTATGGAGTCAGAGGACACTCCCTGCAATACCTCAAATCCTACCTTACTGACAGGCTCCAATATGTTTCTGTGAATAATACAATTTCTCCCACCCTACCCATCAACATTGGTGTTCCTCAGGGCAGCATACTTGGCCCTCTCCTCTTTCTCATCTACATTAATGACCTTCCAAATGCCTCCCAACACCTCAAACCAATTCTATTTGCTGACGACACAACCTTCATTTACTCCAGTCCTGACCCCCTTGCTCTAAATGCCACAGTAAATACTGAGCTAAATAAAGTCCATCTTTGGCTAACTGCCAACAAACTCACCCTTAACATTGACAAAACTTTCTATATTCTGTTTGGCAATAAATCCTCTAATCAAATAAATCTCAAAATAAACAATACCCAAATTTGTAACAAATTAGATGGCAAATTCCTTGGCATTCTCATTGACCACAAGCTGAATTTCCAGGGACACATTCTAAATATATCAAAAAAAGTTTCAAAAACTGTGGGCATTCTTTCTAAGATCAGATATTATGTACCACGCCCTGCCCTGGTGACTCTCTATTACTCCCATATCTATCCATATCTCAACTATGGTATTTGTGCTTGGGGCTCTACTACCCAAAATCACTTACGTCCTCTAATTTCTCAACACAAAGCTGCTATTAGGACAATATCCAACTCTGGCCCCAGACATCACTCGGTACCCCTGCTCAAATCTCTGAATATGTTAGACATTAAGTCACTGCACATTCTCTCATGTGTATTATACATATATAAAACGCTAAACTGTAATGCCAATCCTGATCTCAAAAGCTTCATAGAAGGTTGTAACAGAACCCATGAGCACTACACTAGAAATAAATACAGTTTTGATATTCCTAGAGTACGACTTAATCAAACTAGAAATGCTCTACAAATCAAGGGGCCCAGAATGTGGAATGACCTTCCCAACCATGTTAAAGACTGTACCTCTCTCAACCAGTTTAAAATAAAAACGAAGCTATACCTAATAAATTCCCTGTAACCTACCTTACCCTTCTATTGTCAACCAATGTCTGTTTTTTTTTTAAAAAGCGCTGTTTGTCGACATAATTGTATTTGTGCTGCTTTTTCAGCTATGTTTTCATTTCTTGTTTTCATTCTACTCTTTATGCTCAATTAGTATTAAGCTTGTCATTTAAGTTTTTCATGCCCGAAACGCTTTGCGTAATAGTGGCTTTAGGCATTGTATGTACTAGCTTTACCTATAAGTCAACCAATCTTTGTAAAAATTTCTTGTATGTATGTACCTTACCTAAATAAACATTTATTTATTTATTTATTTGTTTATTTATTTATAAACTTGGTTCCTTTTTGCTTCCCAGAAGCGCGGGGTCTCCAATACGTAAGATGGGCTGCGATAGCCGGCTCTAATCCACTAAGAAAGGCTTGTAGAGCCTCAAATCCTTCAGAGCTGACCGAGGTGCATCCTCTCGCCTTCACGGTCAGGTCAACTCTGACGTTGGCGCCGCCCGGGGCACTCGGTGACGTCATGGCGGGCCCTGATTGGTCGCCCGCGACCTAAGTCGGCCAATCCGCGATCGGCTAGTGTCCCTTCCAAAACGTCATATCTGCAGTAGGGGATACTCTTTCATTTTATATCAGGGCGCCAATTTTCCCTTACTTACAACTTATAATGTAACTTTCTCCCTTAACTGGCAGCCGGTCTGGTCGCCACATATATCAATAGACTCCCTGTACCTCAGAGAATCAGTAGGGAGAGTTGATATGACTCTTAAAGCAGGCAAACGAAAGAGATAGGAAAGGGCACCGTAACAGTATCCAGGTTTATATTCCCCAATAATCTTTGGCAGGTGGAGTCCGGATTTCTTGGCGTTCACAGTTTCGATCAATTTGTTGACCTTTGCCTTCAATTCGGCTGTAGTGTCTTTCGTTACCCTTTGGAATTTAGTTTGGTCAGAGAGTATGAGGTTCATTTTCGCCAGATATTCGTCTTTTTTAAGAATGACGTATATTTGCGACTTGTCACCTCTCCTGACAACTATTTCCTTGTTCTCACGAAGGCTCTTAGCTGCCGCTTTGAGCTCGGGGGACAGTATGGTGCTTCTGTAGTTGCCTCGATTCTTTCCTCCTTCCGCAATAAGTTCTGCTTGTAAGGTGTCTTTGGTGGTGATCTTCTTTTGTGTCTCGAGGTCGAATATGTCGTCCAACAGAATCTCCAACTCCACTTTCCGGGCCATCTCACTTGGTCTGGACATAACGTTACAGTTTATACCCAGATTTAGGAGAGTGACTTGGTCCTCAGTGAGGTTGATTCCTGCAAGGTTCAGGAAGCCATCTCTTGGTCGTGGAATTGCCATAGGTCCTCCATATAACGAATTGAAGGCAAAGGTCAACAAATTGATCGAAAGTGTGAACGCCAAGAAATCCGGACTCCACCTGCCAAAGATTATTGGGGAATATAAACCTGGATACGCATATGGAAATGTCAAGACACATAAGCCTGGAAACCCACTTCGGCCAATCATCAGCCAGATACCCACACCCACGTACAGACTGGCGAAACGACTCAACGGCTTGCTGACTCCTTATGTCCCTTGCACCTTCAGCCTGAAGTCTCCAAAGGAATTTGTTGACTTACTGCGGGGAACACGGGCCACAGGGATAAGAGCCTCGTTGGACGTAGAATCACTGTTTACCAACGTACCTGTGGATGAAACAATCGGGATGATAGCGGACAGAGTGTATCGTGATACGGCTTGTACTCCTCTTGACATACCAGAAAACATTCTAAGGAAACTACTCCAAGCTTGTACTAAAGAGGCACCCTTCTTAAGCCCGAATGGGCACATGTATAAGCAAGTAGATGGGGTCGCCATGGGTTCTCCCCTAGGTGTCATGTTTGTGAGCTTCTACATGGGTACCATCGAGCAAAAAGTCTTAGTCGACATCAACTTGAAACCGGCCATATACTGCAGGTATGTTGATGACATTTTTACACAGGTACCTGATGTCAGACATCTGCAGGAGCTGAAGGAGGCATTTGAGCAGAATTCTGTGTTGCGTTTCACTTATGAGATGGAGAAGGATGGGAAGCTGCCCTTTCTAGATGTAACAGTCATGGAAAGGAGCGGAGGTTTCCACACTGCAGTCTACACTAAGGAAACAAACATAGGAATGTGCCTAAATGCCAACAGTGACTGCCCAGACAGGTACAACAGGAGTGTTGTTAACACTTATGTGGACCGTGCTCTCAGCCACAGCTCAGGATAGAAGCAAGTCGACGAAGAACTCTGTAGGGTAAGGCAGGTCCTAGTCAACAACGGCTTCTCCAATGGTTTCGTTGAAGACATCATAAGAAGGAAAGTGAAACGCCATGCAACCTCTGAAGAGACAACTAACACAACACCTATACCCCCTATTAGACTATTTTACAGGAACTTCTTTTCCACAGCTCATAAAACGGAGGAAAGGGTCCTGAAAGATATTGTTAATAGAAACGTTATCCCTACAGACAAAAATCAGAAGATACAACTGACGATTTACTATAAAACCAAAAAAACGGCCAGCCTACTTATGAGAAACTCTCCAGACATAAAGCAGAACGCTTTAAAAGAGACCAACGTCGTCTATGCCTTCAAATGCCCTCTTGGAGACTCTAAGCCTTAAAAAACTCAGTATATAGGCAAGACAACAACATCTCTTTCCAGGCGATTAACGATGCATAAGCAACAGGGCTCCATTAAGAAACATATAATCTCTTCCCACAACCAAACCATCACCAGAGAAATCTTAGCAAACAACACAGAAATCATCGATAGATACAGCGATAGCAGGCGGCTTGACATCTGCAAGGCACTACACATCAAGATGTCAACACCAGCAATCAACAGCCAATTAATGCACAACTATATTCTACCCACTTCACGACTTCGCTCCAATATAGAAGCATCAAGAAATATGGGCCAATATGCCCTCTGCAATTACTTCCATTCTTACCTTCAATACCCATTGTTTCATGTTCTATCCTGTGTTGAAAATTTTGTTCACCTCATCCAAAAACTGTTGTAACATATCACCTCACCCAAAATGCGGGTATAAAATGAAAAATGAAAGCTGTTTAAATTATAGCATAAGTAAGAACTCTGTTTAGTGTTTGCCGGTAATAGTTGTGTGTGTGTAAACTAAAAGTCTTTGAAAATGTAATAAGTTATTACGAAACGCGTTCAAGTGTCGCGTCAGACTAGAAATAAAAATGAATTTTGGAGAATTGATTTTTCAATTACCATCAACAATAAAAAGAAACAGAAAAAAGATCGAGAAAATTCGTGTTAGAATTATTAATCTTACTTTTTCGGTCATATTTAATAATATATGTCTACAGGAAAGACTGCTACCAAAATATACTTATATATATATATATATATATATATATATATATATATATATATATATATATATATATATATATATATATATATAAATATATATATATATATATATATATATATATATATATATATATATATATATATATATATATATATATATATATATATATGTCGTACCTAGTAGCCAGAACTCACTTCTATGCCTACTATGCAAGGCCAGATTTGCCTAATAAGCCAAGTTTTCATGAATTAATTGTTTTTCGTCTACCTAACCTACCTAACCTAACCTAACCTAACTTTTTCGGCTACCTAACCTAACCTAACCTATAAAGATAGGTTAGGTTAGGTTAGGTAGGGTTGGTTAGGTTCGATCATATATCTACGTTAATTTGAACTCCAATAAAAAAAAATTGACCTCATACATAATGAAATGGGTAGCTTTATCATTTCATAAGAAAAAAATTAGAGAAAATATATTAATTCAGGAAAACTTGGCTTATTAGGCAAATCGGGCCTTGCATAGTAGGCTGAGAAGTGCGTTCTGGCTACTAGGTACGACATATATATATATATATATATATATATATATATATATATATATATATATATATATATATATATATATATATATATATATATATATATATATATGGGCCAATAGTACATAGGTATGACGTCGACCAAGCTGACGAGGCGTTTGACATGCCATCTTCAATCTGGTGCCCCTAGGAATCACATGAGACAAGCCCATGACATTACTCTAACAAGAGAAATGTTGAACAAGAATACCTGCATAATAGACAAAACCCAAGATGCAAGAAGATTACAAATTCTTGAGGCAATTCACATAAGAATAGAGCGACCTACCATGAACACCCAAATCACGGAATTATTAAATTATTAAGTCAGAAAATGAAACAAGGAGACTTAGGATACCTAGCCCCACTAGTTGACAATGAGGTTAGTTAAGTTAATTCATTGAGAGTGATACTATGGTGAGGCAAACCACATTGGGAGAGGAAGGTCTTGAGGTTCTCTTCATTAGCAATTGAAAACATTTTGCCCTCTGCGGTTTTTCTCACCTTTATCAGTCCATCTCTTACGAAGCACTGATGAATCGCATCTGGGTTTTGTTGACGGATTTGACGCAGGCGGTGGAGTTGCTGTCTGTTCCTAGTCAAGCACTCGTTGATGTATAATCCCTTCCGTTGGGATGCAGCTGTCCAGACAAGATGGGATTTCATGAACTGGGATGTCAGCTTCAGGCGAATTTTCCGCTGGTTTTGACCTGATGGATTCTTTTTGCCTACTCTGTAGGCAGCAATGACGTCAGTTTTGTTTAGAATGAGCTGCAATTTGCTTTTTATGAGAGCCTGAGCTATTTCGACACACTTTTCACCCTCACGTTCCACAGGTATATCTTGGGACGACACAATAACAGAGTCTAGCAGCTTTTGTTGGTCTTGTTCTTCCTGGGAGACGGAACGTTGGGCTGAAAATGTACTGATACATACAGTCATTTTGCTGAGAGCTTCCTCCTGTTTTTTTATGGCTTCATCAGTTTTCAGAAGATTGTTTTCCTCACGGAGATCATTCAAATCATGCTTTAGTTGGTCTTGGCTAGCCTTGCAGTTTCTAATATCCTCGCGGAGGAGGGTTATTTCTTGTTGATGTTGGAGATTAGCGCGGTTCGCTAGATTCTCATTTAGAAGACTCAAGATGATAGCATTTTGAGACTCGAGGACTAATTCTCGTCGCCACTGTTATGGTTTTGGTCAGACAAACAATCTTCGTCTACATGGTTTTATTCTCCGCCAGTAACAACAACAAAACAATTATTAGGTACATGAAATATTATTAACAAGATCATAAACAAAATAGCATCTGCTCCAAACATGCTACCTCCAACATCTGTAGTACTCAATCCCAACACCTACTCTCATGAAGATCCTAGTGTCATCTGCAAAGGATGATACAGTGCTATAGGTTGTGTTCTTGTCTATGTCCGATCTACAAATGCAATTCAGCTTCAGATTGATAATGTAAACATTAGCAATAAAAATGATGGAAAGTTTCTTGGCATATTCCTAGACAAGAGACTCAACTTCAGTACCCACATACAACACATAACTAAGAAAGTCTCTAAAACAGTTGGTATACTCTCCAAAATCAGATATTTTGTTCCTAACTCTGCTCTCATCTCTCTATATTATGCTCTAATCTATCCCTATCTCAACTATGGTATCTGTGCATGGGGTTCAACCACTGCAAACCACCTCAAGTCCATCATCACCCAGCAAAAATCTGCTATCAGAATAATATCAAATTCTGCTTTCAGGCAACACACAGCCCCCTTGTTTAACTCCCTAAACATGCTAAACATAATCTCACTCCACAAATTCTCTTGTGTCAACTACATTTACAAAACCCTGTTCTTAAATGCAAATCCTTGTCTGAAACTCTTCCTGGACAGATGTAATAGGACCCATTATCACCACATCAGAAATAAATATCTCTTCGATATCCCCAGAGTTAAACTTAATCTGTGTAAACACTCTATGCAAATAAAGGGACCCAGTTTATGGAACTCACTCCCTACTGAATTGAAAAGCTGTCCAACTTTTACATCATTCAAAATCAATACTAAAAAGTACCTAATTTCATCTTCATAGTTTTTCACTTTTTGCCTTAAAATTGCACTGTATCAATTGCTACCCAATCTCCCAACCTTTATGTTCCCAATTTGAACATCTTTACCATTGAGATCATTGCTGTTTTCTTATATGTGCTGCCAATCTGTTGTATGGTGTTTATAAATCTTGTTTATCTGTATCTTTTGCTACCCAGTCTCCCAATCTTTATGTACCCATTCTGAACATCTTTACCATTGTGATCATTGCTGTCTTATATGTGCTGTCAATCTGCTGTATGGTGTCTATTAATCTTGTTTAAATTACTAATCAAGCTGTCAATGTAATCAATCTGAGCTTTAATATAACAATGTGCTTTAATATACTTACTTATCTCTCTCATCTCATTTTTCTCTTGTAATGTATCTTTCATTTATCAATTCTGATTGAAATTACCTACTTAAAATTATCTGCTAGATTAAGGACCTGCCCGAACCGCTGCGCGTACTAGTGGCTTTACAAGAATGTAAATACTGTACAATCCAATGTATTCTCACAAACCCAATGTACCTTCTTGTATATATAAATAAATAAATAAATAAATAAATAAATAAATAAATAAATAAATAAATAAATAAATAAATAAATAAATAAATAAATAAATAAATAAATATGAGGATGAGAAAAAGTACTGGAGCAAGCACAGTACCCTGGGGGACTGAGCTCTTCACGGTTGATGGGCTGGATTTTATTTTGTTGACTATTACACATTGGGTTCTGTTGGTCAGGAAATTGTAGATCCATCTGCCTATTTTTCCGGTAATTCCTTTTGAACGCATTTTATGTGCAATAACACCATGGTCACATTTATCAAAAGCTTTTGCGAAATCTGTGTAAATTTTATCAGCGTTTTGTTTGTCTTCCATAGCATCTAATGCCATATCATAGTGGTCCAACAACTGCGACAGGCAAGAGCGCCCTGTTCTGAAACCATGTTGTCCGGGGTTATGGAGATGCTGTGATTCCATGTATTTTGTGATCTTACTTCTTAGCACTCTCTCAAAAATTTTTATGATGTGCGATGTTAGTGCTATCGGTCTGTAATTTTTGCCTCTGCCTTATTTCCTCCTTTATGAAGTGGTGCTATCTCTGCTGTTTTTAGTATATCAGGAATAACGCCTGCAGTATCTAGGCTTTGTCTTCACAGAATGTGAAGGGCCTGCGATAGTGGTTTTATTTGATATAGTGGGACCTATATCAATTCTGCCAAACTTATCAAAAATATTTGAAAAACTAATCTATTAGCAGCTTTACTCTTATCTAGCCAAACTCAATATACTTAGCTTTTGTCAATATGGCTTCAGACCCCAAAAAAAGCACTAACGATGCACTTATTAGTATGATTAACTTGATACATACAGCTCTTGGTGAAAATGAGTTCCCTGTTGGGTTATTTGTAGACCTGCGTAAGGCTTTTGACACTGTTAACCACCAAAACCTTCTTATATTACAACATTATGGAGTCAGAGGTCACTCCCTTCAGTACATTAGGTCTTACCTAACTGACAGGCTCCAGTTTGTTTCTGTGAATAATTCAATTTCTCCCATCCTACCCATCAACATCAGTGTTCCTCAGGGCAGCATACTTGGCCCTCTCCTCTTTCTCATCTACATTAATGACCTTCCAAATGCCTCCCAACATCTCAAACCAATTCTATTTGCTGACGATACGACCTTCCTTTACTTTAGTCCTGACCCCCTTGCTCTAAATGTCACAGTGAATACTGAGCTAAATAAAGTCCATCACTGGCTAACTGCCAACAAACTCACCCTCAATATTGACAAAACTTTCTATATTTTGTTTGACAATAATTCCTCAAATCAAATAAATCTCAGGATTAACAATACCCAAATTTGTATCAAAGTAGATGGCAAATTCCTTGGCGTTCTCATTGTCCGCAAGCTGAATTTCCAGGGACACATTCTAAATATATAAAAAAAAGTTTCAAAAACTGTTGGCATTCTTTCTAAGATCAGATATTATGTACCTCGCCCTGCCCTGGTGACACTCTATTATTCTCTCATCTATCCATATCTCAGCTATGGTATTTGTGCTTGGGGTTCTACTACCCAAAATCATGTACGTCCTCTAATTACTCAACACAAAACTGCTATTAGAACAATATCTCACTCTGGCCCCAGAAATCACTGGGTACCCTTACTCAAATCCCTGAATACGTTAGATATTAAGTCCATGCACATACTCTTATGTGCATTATATATATATAAAACGCTGAACTGTAATGTCAGTCCTGACCTTAAAAGCTTCCTAGAAGGTTGTAACAGATCCCATGAGCACCACACCAGAAACAAATACCTATTTGATATTCCAAGACTACGACTTAGTCAAACTAGAAATGCTTTACAAATCAAGGGACCTCGAATGTGGAATGACCTTCCCAATTATGTTAAAGACTGTACCTCTCCCAACCAGTTTAAGAAAAAACTATAAGTACTACCTAATTAACTCAATGTAACCTACCTCACCTCCAAAATGTCAACCCATGTCTTCTATTTTAAACAATGCTGTTTTGTTGACCAAATTGTATTTTTGCTTTTTTTCTGCCATGTTATATATATATATATATTTATATATATATATATACATATATATATATATATATATATATATATATATATATATATATATATATATATATATATATGAATGAAAACTCACACCCCAGAAGTGACTCGAACTCGAATGGGGTGTGAGTTTTCATTCGCATATAGTCCTGGGGACCATTCAGGCTTGTTCGCATATATATATATATATATATATATATATATAGATATATATATATATATATATATATATATATATATATATATATATATATATATATATATATATATATATATATATATATATAAATATTTAGGGGTACCACCACTGGTTTAATTAAAGGGACCCACATCCTCGAAGAAGAAAATAAATAGTGTTCAGAGAAGACCTTGTGGATTCTCACTGAATACTTAAATCTTTTCCTCTCCTACCACCCCTATTATTTTTTTTTATTTTTTTTTATTTGATTTTATTGCAATGCTACAGTTTACAGAAAACACACACTTATACAACAATATACCAATCGGTGTTCGAAGACCTCGTCCAGCTCCTCGGGGGTCGGGTGCGTACCCAAGATACAGCACGCATTTACCCTCTGAACAGCGTCACTGAGGCGCTGAAACATAAAACTGGCCGCTCTTGGGTCTCTAGTCTTCCCAATGAGTTCCTCGCCCAACTCCTTCAGGAACTTAAGTGCACATTTACCCCAGGCGCCCAGAGTCTCAGAGCCTATTGGCACGAACCTGTAACAATATATATATATATATATATATATATATATATATATATATATATATATATATATATATATATATATATATATATATATATATATATATATATATATATGTATATATATATATATATATATATATATATATATATATATGTATATATATATATATATATATATATATATATATATATATATATATATATATATATATATATATATATTATTAAATATGACCGAAAAAGTAAGATTAATAATTCTAACACGAATTTTCTCAATCCTTCGTACATTTCTTTTCACTGTTGGAGGTAAATCAAAAATCAATTCTCCAAAATTAATTTTTATTTCTAGTCTGACGCGACATGAGCGCGTTTCGTAAAACTTATTACATTTTCAAAGACTTTAGTTTACAAATACACAACTGAATAGAACTTACGCATCTCCGATTTTATATCTACATTTGAGTGAGGTGGAAGGGGTGATGTTGCATTAATCAACACAAGACAGAACAAGAGGTGGCATTAATAGGGTATTAATTTCATCAACACAAGACAGAACAAGGGGTGGCATTAATAGGGTATTAATTTCATCAACACAAGACAGAACACGAAACAATGGGTATTGAATAGAAGTGTTTGTAGAAAGCCTATTGGTTCATATTTCTTGATGCTTCTATATTGGAGCGGAGTCTTGAGGTGGGTAGAATATAGTTGTGCAATAATTGGCTGTTGATTGCTGGTGTTGACTTCTTGATGTGTAGTACCTCGCAAACGTCAAGCCGCCTGCTATCGCTGTATCTATCGATGATTTCTGTGTTGTTCACTAGGATTTCTCTGGCGATGGTTTGGTTGTGGGAAGAGATTATATGTTCCTTAATGGAGCCCTGTTGCTTATGCATCGTTAAACGCCTAGAAAGAGATGTTGTTGTCTTGCCTATATACTGTGTTTTTTTGAGCTTACAGTCCCCAAGAGGGCATTTGAAGGCATAGACGACGTTAGTCTCTTTTAAAGCATTCTGTTTTGTGTCTGGAGAGTTTCTCATGAGTAGGCTGGCCGTTTTTCTGGTTTTATAGTAAATAGTCAGTTGTATCCTCTGATTTTTGTCTCTAGGGATAACGTATCTATTAACAATATCTTTCAGGACCCTTTCCTCCGTTTTATGAGCTGTGGAAAAGAAGTTCCTGTAAAATAGTCTAATAGGGGTGTTATAAATAATAGTGTGTGGGCTTCTATGGGGAACTGGTACTATTAAGAGGTAAGGGTAGTTAGAAGACAGAGTATCAAATATGGGAGAGCTAAAAGGCCCGGCCCCCAAAATAAACTATCCACAGTAGTAATAACATGCTACTAGACCATATATGTTAGTCTAAGGGTTGATCAATGCACTCCCACACTGGAAGAAGGGATACTCTGTAATTCATGTACTTATTTATTAACCCCTTAACAACCCCCCATATACACTCACACCAATAACAATAATAATAATAACTTTACCACACTATCTTACGTTAAAAGCCTTGGTCCACATAGGCAGGATACAAGGTTTACACTAATAACAAGCTAGGGTAAAGTACTACTGGATAAGCACGGAAACTGGATGCAGCTTAGGGTAGAGACACCACGTGGTACCCTAATACAAAACACAACACTTAGGGTTACCCAAAACACTGGCAACTACTACCCCCAGGTCTCACCAATCGTTACTACCAGAGTAGGTACACTTAGAAATCATACAATACTTAACTTAATGGTACAGGAACTTAAGGTAAGGGAAATAAGTAAGAGGAGAAGGGAGGAGATTAGGGGTGCAGCCACAGAGTAGGTCTCTTCCGCACGAACGCCAGCCAGAGAAGAACCTCCTAGCGACCAACTAGGCCTCCCATGTCGTGGTGCCGGAAGGAGCCTAATTGATTGTGCAGCTAAGCACATTAAAGATCTTCCCCTATGCAACGTATTGTTACTTTACAAATGATTAGAAAGTATTAGTAAGCAAAGTTGATGCCTATGTTATTATTTAATAATCAACCCCCCAGCTCAGTCTTTAAATGCTCTTTGAGAAACAAGAATAGTCTTACGTCTGGCAGGGAAGATACAAACAATTGTCGCTCGAGATGCACTCAACTGTACTACCAGAAAGTTTAATAGCTCAATTTTGACCTCTGGTTTCCACTGGAGAACCCAGGGTCGTAACACTCCTCCCCCTTCAGAGAAAAAAAAATGTGACTACTAGAATAGTAGTCATATTTTTTGTAAGAGTATACAGAGAATAAAAAGAAAAAACATATGACAAAAACAAAAAATCAATCAAAAACAATTTCTCTGCAAAAAAAAAAATACAAAGGAGTTCTCTGAAAGAAAAAAAAACATACACAAAAAATAAAAGAGCAGGGAAGTAAAGAAATTGGACATGGAATATTTAATGTCACAGGAGAACCTAAAAAAAAATAACTAAAGCATGACAGTTGGTAAATGGCTTTCTGTGGCTCAGATGAATGTTATTCAGGCAACCGGGACAGAGCGTCGGCTATCACGTTGAGTCTGCCCGGTAGGTGGGTAATGGAAAGATTGAAGTCCTGTAGGTACAACGCCCACCTGAGGATGCGTTTATTCTTACCCTTCATCTGAGTCAGGAAGACTAGTGGGTTATGGTCCGTGTACACTTCCACTATATTACCTGTGAGGTAAACTTCGAACTTTTTACATGTTAACACTAGCGCCAACGCCTTTTTTTCTACCACTGAATAATTGCGTTGCACCTTGTCGAATTTCACAGAGTAATAATATACTGGGTGTTCCACCTGATCATCCCCAGTTTGCAACAACACTGCACCAGCACCTGAGTCAGACGCATCAACATGAATTTTAAACGGTCGGTCGAACCTTGGACTAGCAAGCACTGGGGCGGAAGCTAAGATCAATTTCAAATTTTTAAATGCCTCTGCACAGTCTGATGACCACTTAAATTTAACGGCTTTCTGCAACAAGTCTGTGAGAGGAGTGGCAACACTGGAAAAGTTCTGACAAAAACGTCGATAGTACGCACACATACCGATAAATCTTTGAATGTCCTTTTTAGACTTTAGTACTGGATACTCCAGAATGGCACTGATTTTATCTTGCCGAGGTAACACTTTTCCTTGGCCCA
Organism: Procambarus clarkii; assembly: GCF_040958095.1. Lineage (NCBI taxonomy): Eukaryota > Metazoa > Arthropoda > Malacostraca > Decapoda > Cambaridae > Procambarus > Procambarus clarkii. The sequence continues at coordinate 25,274,984 of NC_091158.1, forward strand.
CTTCATAACCGAGGTACGTCACTGTGCCTTGGCCAAAATGACACTTTTTAGCATTTAAGGTAAGATTTGCCCTTTTCAAGATGGCAAACAACTGGCATAACCTAGCTATGTGGTCAGCCCAATTACTGCCAAACAGCATGATATCATCTAAATACGCCCGACAATTTGGCACCTTAGCGAACAGAGAGTTCATGAGTCTCTGGAACGTGGCAGGGGCATTACGCAAGCCGAATGGTAACACTTGATTCTCAAAAACACCCTCGGGTGTCACGAACGCAGTTAGTTGTTTAGCACGTTCAGTGAGTGGGATTTGATAATACCCCCTCGAGAGGTCGAATTTCGAAACGTACTTGGCATTTCCCAACTCGTCGATGCAGTCCTCGAGGAGGGGCAGCGGATAGGCATCCACAATGGTCACCTTGTTGAGCTGCCGATAGTCGGTGCATAATCGCAAGGAGCCGTCTGGTTTGGGGACCAGAAGGCAGGGCGAGCACCAAGAGCCCTGGCTCGGCCGGATGAGGCCGTGCTGGAGCAAGAAGTCGACCTCCTTCCGTACGATGGCCTTCTTTTCTGGACCCATCCGATAGGGTTGAAGGCGAATGGGAGTGTAGTCCGTCAACTCGACATCATGGCAAATGGCATCAGTATGGGTCGGGACCTCCCCGAACAGACTTGAGAATTCATCAACCAACGACTGCACCTCTTCACGTTGGGCCATCTGCAAATGGGACAGTCCCTCCTCCACAGCATTCACAGAACTAGAATTATTGAAAATGAGATTAATTGGGTCCCCAGAACAATCATCCCCTCTCACTGGAAATGGAAACATTGGTTAGTGCAATGGGCCTGGGGTCCTGGAACTTCTTCAGTCGATTTACATGTATGAGCATTACCTGGTTACGTTTGTCAGAGTGCCTCACTTTGTACGTGAGGTCCCCAGTCTTTTCTGTCACAATGTAGGGGCCTTCGTATTTGTGGGACATAGTGTTCCCTAGTCGAGGCTTTAATACCAGGACAGGGTCGCCAGGCTGAAATACCCGTAACTTAGATTTAGCATCGTTACGTTCTTTCATCTTTTCTTGGGCCTTGCCAAGATACTTTAATGCAGCCGCCTTGCAGTCCTTGAGTCTCAGGTGGTGTTGCGCAAAGAAAGCCGAACCTTCGGTTAACGTTACGTTCCCTAACAGATTCTCCTGTAACATTGGCAAGGGTCCACGAACTTTATGGCCAAAGACTAACTCAAAAGGAGAACAACCCAGTGAACTTTGTAATCCCTCTCTAGCCGCAAACAAAACATATGGCAAATTCTCATCCCAGAAGGTGTGGGAACTCTCGCACGATGTCTTCAACATCTGCTTCAGAGTTAGATGGAAACGTTCAATTACCCCCTGACTCTGTGGATGGTATGGGCTGGAAACCTTATGAGTTATTCCATGTTCCTTACAAAATTGCTCAAAAATATCAGACTTAAAATTAGTACCATTGTCAGTTTGCACGACCCGAGGCAGTCCAAAAGTGGAAAAAAATTGCAACATACGAGCAACAACAGTTTTTGCTCGGATGTTCCTTACAGCAAAAGCCTCTGGGAAACGAGTAGTGATACACATCATTGTGATTAGGTAAATATTACCAGACTTAGTTCTAGGTAATGGTCCAACACAGTCCATTACCACATGAGAAAATGGTTCCTCTGGCACGACAATAGGCCTTAGAGGAGCTTTAGGTGGAGTCTGGTTTGGTTTCCCAACCAGTTGACAAACAATACACGCATTACAAAATTTTGCCACATCGCTTTTCAGCTTGGGCCAGAAAAAATACTTTAAAATTTTGTGATACGTAATATTAATACCTTGATGTCCCCCCATAGGATCATCATGAGCAGCTGCCAAAACTCTTTCTCTATAGCAGGTCGGCAACATAACCTGGTGGACTACCTCCCACTCATTTGACAAGGGAGCACTCTGGGGTCTCCATTTTCTCATCAAAATCCGATCATTGTAGTAGTACCCAGTTGCTGCGTCTACAATTTCCTCCATAGAGACAGCTGTCTCATGACAATCTGCAAGAGTGGGGTCAGCTTTGGGTAACTCACTCAAGGAGGCATCTAAGCCTTGGTCAGATGCTATTGGCCGAGGCTCAACAGTGTTCTCCACCTCCCCACTACTCTCGGTAGATGGCGGTGGCAGGCTCTCCACAATGTCCTCGGCCACATCATCGAGTTGGGCCATGAATGTGTCCGCGAGGTCCACTTGGTTTTCACCACTCGGAAAGTTCCTTGTGTCCTCAGGATTTACCACCTTGGCAAGCACAGGGCTGCCCTTCCATTTAAGTCCCATAGACCTGGTCACTGCGCACGCAGGGTACACAACATTATCCTCTGCGGCGGGTGGATCCAGGCAAACCTTAGGGATAGGCAACATAATAGGCAGTCTGGAGTCCCCTACCTTATCCCCTGCTAAATCATTACCAACTATTACATCAACATTAGGGAAAGGTAGGTATGAAGTGACTCCGACTGTACAAACACCCTTGTGGAAATCAGATTCCAGGGTAACCTTATGGAGGGGTACTGCTCGAGTATCACTAGTGACACCCTCGACCAGTACCACCTCTCCAGTGTTGAGAGTGTTGGCACCTTGCAACGCACTCTCTAAAATTAAAGTCTGGATGGCACCGGTGTCTCGGAAGATCACCACGTCCTTCCAGGAAGAACCCTCAGACAAAAGTAGTCTCCCTTTCGATAAGAATGGGGTAAGCAAGTCCAACCACTGTGGGTTGGAGGTCTTACTCCCTAACCCTTCCGAAAGCCTCAAGTCCTGTGTCACAACTAGAGCATTGGGTCTTTTTTCTGGGTACAGTTGCCAACAACGGCTAATAGTGTGGTTTGGACGATTACAGTGACCACAAAAACGTCGGGGAGAAGAGACATTACTAACAGAGTTACCCTTTGGTTCACCCTTAGGTGCCGTGGGGCTAGACACTTTAACAGGGTTAGTTATGTCTGAAACAAAAGGTGCATTAGGTAAAGGGTTAGAATGAGCTGGTCTGGACTGGCTGTGGGTATAAGTTTTGCTGCTCTGTGGGGTATAATTATTTTTATTGGGCCTTTTGCCCGCCAATTGGTAGTTTTCTGCCAACTTGGCCAAATCCCCTATTTTAGAATTTACCTCTACTCTTCCTCTAATGTAATGAGAAACATTCTCTGGCATAATATCTATAAAATGCTCCATTAAAATTAAGTTCTGAGAGCCTCGTATGTTTCGGCTTTCGCCGAGCGAATCCATCTATCAAACAATCGAATTTGATCATTAACAAATTCAGTGAGCGGTTGGTTGTGAGTAGGCCTAAGGTTGCGATAAACTTGGCGGTGAGCTTCAGGAGTAATTTCATATGCCCGCAAAATACATTCCCTGACTTTATCATATTCAAAACACTCGTCGTCAGGCATGTTTATAAAAATATCTTGTGCTTAACCCCTAAGTCTTCCCTGTAGGATTTTCACCCACTCTTCCTTTGGCCAGTTCATGGACATGGCCAATCTCTGAAAATGGTTGAAAAACCTTTCAGGGTCCGACTCGGAAAATTCAGGCAAATTATGCTTTTTCTCATAATGCCTGGGGTTTGAATCCCCGGCAGGTGGAGGTCCAGTGGCATTCGCTCTAATTCTAGCCTCCTCGGTTTTGAGTCTTTGCTCCTCTAATTTTATTTTTGCTAACTCTAAAGCTAATTCTCTATCCCTATGAGTTGCACTTTCTGCTTGGCTAGGCTGGCATAAAGGTGTATCACTTGCCAATAGTTCTTCATCAATACAATGTTGTAATATTTCATTCACCAAAGTCCACTTTTTATCCGCGTCATTTAATTCTAGGCCAAATTCCTTGCCTAACAATACTAAATTAGACTTTTTAAGTTTCTTTATCTCTACCACTGAAGGCTCCATTGCCAGTCTCTGCATTTCAGATGACATCACTAACAATTTTAGCTCCCAGCCAAAGAAAAAATTAAAAAATAAAAATTGGAAAAAAACAAAAATTTGCATGGCCCCTAACACAAGGCCACACTAACCTTAATCGTGAAGGGATCCAGCTGGGTGTCCAGTCAGTGCAAGAATGTCCTTTGCTAGAAGAGCTGGACCCTAGGCTAGCACACAACCGTTCTGCGGAAACAAAAAATTTTAGTTTTGGCACTCAAGAATCTAATTTTTTACACTTATAATGTTCATCCCGGACAGGCCCCCACTTGTTATAAATAATAGTGTGTGGGCTTCTATGGGGAACTGGTACTATTAAGAGGTAAGGGTAGTTAGAAGACAGAGTATCAAATATGGGAGAGCTAAAAGGCCCGGCCCCCAAAATAAACTATCCACAGTAGTAATAACTTGCTACTAGACCATATATGTTAGTCTAAGGGTTGATCAATGCACTCCCACACTGGAAGAAGGGATACTCTGTAATTCATGTACTTATTTATTAACCCCTTAACAACCCCCCATATACACTCACACCAATAACAATAATAATAATAACTTTACCACACTATCTTACGTTAAAAGCCTTAGTCCACATAGGCAGGATACAAGGTTTACACTAATAACAAGCTAGGGTAAAGTACTACTGGATAAGCACGGAAGCTGGATGCAGCTTAGGGTAGAGACACCACGTGGTACCCTAATACAAAACACAACACTTAGGGTTACCCAAAACACTGGCAACTACTACCCCCAGGTCTCACCAATCGTTACTACCAGAGTAGGTACACTTAGAAATCATACAATACTTAACTTAATGGTACAGGAACTTAAGGTAAGGGAAATAAGTAAGAGGAGAAGGGAGGAGATTAGGGGTGCAGCCACAGAGTAGGTCTCGTCCGCACGAACGCCAGCCAGAGAAGAACCTCCTAGCGACCAGCTAAGCCTCCCATGTCGTGGTGCCGGAAGGAGCCTAATTGATCGTGCAGCTAAGCACATTAAAGATCTTCCCCTATGCAACGTATTGTTACTTTACAAATGATTAGAAAGTATTAGTAAGCAAAGTTGGTGCCTATGTTATTATTTAATAATCAACCCCCAGCTCAGTCTTTAAATGCTCTTTGAGAAACAAGAATAGTCTTACGTCTGGCAGGGAAGATACAAACAATTGTCGCTCGAGATGCACTCAACTGTACTACCAGAAAGTTTAATAGCTCAATTTTGACCTCTGGTTTCCACTGGAGAACCCAGGGTCGTAACAAGGGGGTATAGGTGTTGTGTTAGTTGTCTCTTCAGAGGTTGCATGGCTTTTCACTTTCCTTCTTATGATGTCTTCGACGAAACCATTGGAGAAGCCGTTGTTGACTTTGCGCCTTCAGCCTGAAGTCTCCAAAGGAATTTGTTGACTTACTGCGGGGCACACGGGCCACATGGATAAGAGCCTCGTTGGACGTAGAATCGCTGTTTACCAACGTACTTGTGGACGAGACAATCGGAATGATAGCCGACAGAGTGTATCGTGATCCAGCCTGTACTCCTCTGGACATACCAGAAAATATTCTGAGGAAACTACTCCAAGCTTATACTAAAGAGGCACCCTTCTTGAGCCCGGATGGGCACATGTATAAGCAAGTAGATGGGGTCGCCATGGGTTCTCCCCTAGGTGTCCTGTTTGCAAACTTCTACATGGGTACCATCGAGCAAAAAGTCTTAGTCGACATGAACTTGAAACCGGCCATATACTGCAGGTATGTTGACGACATTTTTACACAGGTACCTGATGTCAGACATCTGCAGGAGCTGAAGGAGGCATTTGAGCAGAGTTCCGTGCTGCGTTTCACTTACGAGATGGAAAAGGATGGGAAGCTGCCCTTTCTAGATATAACAGTCATGGAAAAGGGCAGAGGTTTCCACACTGCAGTCTACACTAAGGAAACAAACATAGGAATGTGCCTAAATGCCAACAGCGACTGCCCAGACAGGTACAAGAGGAGTGTTGTTAACGCATATGTCGACCGTGCTCTCAGCCACAGCTCAGAATGGAAGCAAGTCGACGAAGAACTCTGTAGGGTAAGGCAGGTCCTAGTCAATAACGGCTTCTCCAATGGTTTCGTCGAAAACATCATAAGAAGGAAAGTGAAAAGCCATACAACCTCTGAAGAGACAACTAACACAACACCTATACCCCCTATTAGACTATTTTACAGGAACTTCTTTTCCACAGCTCATAAAACGGAGGAAAGGGTCCTGAAAGATATTGTTAATAAAAACGTTATCCCTACAGACAAAAATCAGAAGATACAACTGACAATTTACTATAAAACCAGAGAAACGGCCAGCCTACTCATAAGAAACTCTCCAGACACAAAACAGAACGCTTTAAAAGAGACTAACGTCGTCTATGCCTTCAAATGCCCTCTTGGGGACTGTAAGCTCCAAAAAAAACAGTATATAGGCAAGACAACAACATCTCTTTCTAGGCGTTTAACGATGCATAAGCAACAGGGCTCCATTAAGGAACATATAATCTCTTCCCACAACCAAACCATCGCCAGAGAAATCCTAGTAAACAACACAGAAATCATCGATAGATACAGCGATAGCAGGCGGCTTGACGTTTGCGAGGCACTACACATCAAGAAGTCAACACCAGCAATCAACAGCCAATTATTGCACAACTATATTCTACCCACCTCAAGACTCCGCTCCAATATAGAAGCATCAAGAAATATGGACCAATAGGCTTTCTACAAACACTTCTATTCAATATCCATTGTTTCGTGTTCTGTCTTGTGTTGATGAAATTAATACCCTATTAATACCACTTCTTGTTCTGTCTTGTGTTGATGAAATTAATACCCTATTAATGCCACATCTTGTTCTGTCTTGTGTTAATGCCAGATCACCTCTTCCACCTCACTCAAATGTAGATATAAAATCGGAGATGCGTAAGTTCTATTCAGTTGTGTATTTGTGAACTAAAGTCTTTGAAAATGTAATAAGTTTTACGAAACGCGCTCGTGTCGCGTCAGACTAGAAATAAAAATGAATTTTGGAGAATTGATTTTTGATTTACCTCCAACAGTGAAAAGAAATGTACGAAAGATTGAGAAAATTCGTGTTAGAATTATTAATCTTACTTTTTCGGTCATATTTAATAATATATATATATATATATATATATATATATATATATATATATATATATATATATATATATATATATATATATATATATATATATATATATATGTCGTACCTAGTAGCCAGAACGCACTTCTCAGCCTACTATGCAAGGCCAAATTTGCCTAATAAGCCAAGTTTTCCTGAATTAATATATTTTCTCTAATTTTTTTCTTATGAAATGATAAAGCTATCCATTTCATTATGTATGAGGTCAATTTTTTTATTGGAGTTAAAATTAACGTAGATATATATGACCGAACCTAACCAACCCTACCTAACCTAACCTAACCTATCTTTATAGGTTAGGTTAGGTTAGGTAGCCAAAAAAGTTAGGTTAGGTTAGGTTAGGTAGGTTAGGTAGTCGAAAAACAATTAATTCATGAAAACTTGGCTTATTAGGCAAATCGGGCCTTGCATAGTAGGCTGAGAAGTGCGTTCTGGCTACTAGGTACGACATATATATATATATATATATATATATATATATATATATATATATATATATATATATATATATATATATATATATATATATATATATATATATATATATATATATTTTTTTTTTTTTTTTTTTTTTTTAACCTAGAAGGGTTACTACCTCTGGTGCAAGTGTAGGGACCCATAGCCTCGGAGAAGAAAGTAAAGAGTACTCAGAGAAGACCTTGTGGATCCTCACTGAACACTTTGATATTTTCTTCTCCTACCACCCCTATTCTTTTGGTATGTGTGTATATTTATCTAACTTTATTTGAAAATGTCATTACACAAAAAAGTTACAATATTGATTACATGCAGGGTGCAAGGCTGCTTGTCACAAGTTGTACAGCTCTTCCAGCTCCTCAGATGGCGGGCAGGAACCATGGATGCAGTGAGCATTTCCTCTCTGGATTGCCACACTAAGGCGCTGAAAAAGAAAACTGGCAGCTCTAGGGTCTCTAGTTGTTTCGATTAGCTTAGACCCCAACTCTTTCAAAAAGCTAGCAGCACTTTTACCCCAGGCACCAAGTGTCTCTGAGGCAATGGGGACAAAATTGTAGTGGTGCTCAAGGTCTCTGTATTTACGTGACTTGGCCGCTTCCCGGTGATTGGCAGCTCCTCCTGCTTGTGTATATACAGCACTTGAAGTGCTGTATATATATATATATATATATATATATATATATATATATATATATATATATATATATATATATATATATATATATATATATATATATATATATATATATATATATATATATATATATATATATAAGTATATTTTGGTAGCAGTCTTTCCTGTAGACATATATTATTAAATATGACCGAAAAAGTAAGATTAATAATTCTAACACGAATTTTCTCGATCTTTTTTTCTGTTTCTTTTTATTGTTGATGGTAATTGAAAAATCAATTCTCCAAAATTCATTTTTATTTCTAGTCTGACGCGACACTTGAACGCGTTTCGTAATAACTTATTACATTTTCAAAGACTTTTAGTTTACACACACACAACTATTACCTGCAAACACTAAACAGAGTTCTTACTTATGCTATGATTTAAACAGCTTTCATTTTTCATTTTATACCCGCATTTTGGGTGAGGTGATATGTTACCTGCAAACACTAAACAGAGTTCTTACTTATGCTATGATTTAAACAGCTTTCATTTTTCATTTTATACCCGCATTTTGGGTGAGGTGATATGCTACAACAGTTTTTGGATGAGGTGAACAAAATTTTCAACACAGGATAGAACATGAAACAATGGGTATTGAAGGTAAGAATGGAAGTAATTGCAGAGGGCCTATTGGCCCATATTTCTTGATGCTTCTATATTGGAGCAGAGTCGTGAAGTGGGTAGAATATAGTTGTGCATTAATTGGCTGTTGATTGCTGGTGTTGACTTCTTGATGTGTAGTGCCTCGCAGATGTCAAGCCGCCTGCTATCGCTGTATCTATCGATGATTTCTGTGTTGTTTGCTAAGATTTCTCTGGTGATGGTTTGGTTGTGGGAAGAGATTATATGTTTCTTAATGGAGCCCTGTTGCTTATGCATCGTTAATCGCCTGGAAAGAGATGTTGTTGTCTTGCCTATGTACTGAGTTTTTTAAGGCTTACAGTCTCCAAGAGGGCATTTGAAGGCATAGACGACGTTGGTCTCTTTTAAAGCGTTCTGCTTTATGTCTGGAGAGTTTCTCATAAGTAGGCTGGCCGTTTTTTTGGTTTTATAGTAAATCGTCAGTTGTATCTTCTGATTTTTCTCTGTAGGGATAACGTTTCTATTAACAATATCTTTCAGGACCCTTTCCTCCGTTTTATGAGCTGTGGAAAAGAAGTTCCTGTAAAATAGTCTAATAGGGGGTATAGGTGTTGTGTTAGTTGTCTCTTCAGAGGTTGCATGGCGTTTCACTTTCCTTCCTATGATGTCTTCAACGAAACCATTGGAAAAGCCGTTGTTGACTAGGACCTGCCTTACCCTACAGAGTTCTTCATCGACTTGCTTCCATCCTGAGCTGTGGCTGAGAGCGCGGTCCACATAAGCGTTAACAACACTCCTCTTGTACCTGTCTGGGCAGTCACTGTTGGCATTTAGGCACATTCCTATGTTTGTTTCCTTAGTGTAGACTGCAGTGTGGAAACCTCCGCTCCTTTCCATGACTGTTACATCTAGAAAGGGCAGCTTCCCATCCTTCTCCATCTCGTAAGTGAAACGCAACACAGAATTCTGCTCAAATGCCTCCTTCAGCTCCTGCAGATGTCTGACATCAGGTACCTGTGTAAAAATGTCATCAACATACCTGCAGTATATGGCCGGTTTCAAGTTGATGTCGACTAAGACTTTTTGCTCGATGGTACTCATGTAGAAGTTCACAAACAGGACACCTAGGGGAGAACCCATTACGACCCCATCTACTTGCTTATACATGTGCCCATTCGGGCTCAAGAAGGGTGCCTCTTTAGTACAAGCTTGGAGAAGTTTCCTTAGAATGTTTTCTGGTATGTCAAGAGGAGTACAAGCCGTATCACGATACACTCTGTCCGCTATCATCCCGATTGTTTCATCCACAGGTACGTTGGTAAACAGTGATTCTACGTCCAACGAGGCTCTTATCCCTGTGGCCCGTGTTCCCCGCAGTAAGTCAACAAATTCCTTTGGAGACTTCAGGCTGAAGGTGCAAGGGACATAAGGAGTCAGCAAGCCGTTGAGTCGTTTCGCCAGTCTGTACGTGGGTGTGGGTAGCTGGCTGATGATTGGCCGAAGTGGGTTTCCAGGCTTATGTGTCTCGACATTTCCATATGCGTATCCAGGTTTATATTCCCCAATAATCTTTGGCAGGTGGAGTCCGGATTTCTTGGCGTTCACAGTTTCGATCAATTTGTTGACCTTTGCCTTCAATTCGTTATATGGAGGACCTATGGCAATTCCACGACCAAGAGATGGCTTCCTGAACCTTGCAGGAATCAACCTCACTGAGGACCAAGTCACTCTCCTAAATCTGGGTATAAACTGTAACATTATGTCCAGACCAAGTGAGATGGCCCGGAAAGTGGAGTTGGAGATTCTGTTGGACGACATATTCGACCTCGAGACACAAAAGAAGATCACCACCAAAGACACCTTACAAGCAGAACTTATTGCGGAAGGAGGAAAGAATCGAGGCAACTACAGAAGCACCATACTGTCCCCCGAGCTCAAAGCGGCAGCTAAGAGCCTTCGTGAGAACAAGGAAATAGTTGTCAGGAGAGGTGACAAGTCGCCAATATACGTCATTCTTAAAAAAGACGAATATCTGGCGAAAATGAACCTCATACTCTCTGACCAAACTAAATTCCAAAGGGTAACGAAAGACACTACAGCCGAATTGAAGGCAAAGGTCAACATATTGATCGAAACTGTGAACGCCAAGAAATCCGGACTCCACCTGCCAAAGATTATTGGGGAATATAAACCTGGATACTGTTACGGTGCCCTTTCCTATCTCTTTCGTTTGCCTGCTTAAAGAGTCATATCAACTCTCCCTACTGATTCTCTGAGGTACAGGGAGTCTATTGATATATGTGGCGACCAGACCAGCTGCCAGTTAAGGGAGAAAGTTACATTATAAGTTGTAAGTAAGGGAAAATTGGCGCCCTGATATAAAATGAAAGAGTATCCCCTACTGCAGATATGACGTTTTGGAAGGGACACTAGCCGATCGCGGATTGGCCGACTTAGGTCGCGGGCGACCAACCAGGGCCCGCCATGACGTCACCGAGTGCCCCGGGCGGCGCCGACGTCAGAGTTGACCTGACCGTGAAGGCGAAAGGACGCACCTCGGTCAGCTCTGAAGGATTTGAGGCTCTACAAGCCTTTCTTAGTGGATTAGAGCCGGCTATTGCAGCCCATCTTACGTATTGGAGACCCCGCGCTTCTGGGAAGCAAAAAGGAACCAAGTTTATAAATAAATAAATAAATATATAAATAAATAAATGTTTATTTAGGTAAGGTACATACATACAAGAAATTTTTACAAAGATTGGTTGACTTATAGGTAAAGCTAGTACATACAATGCCTAAAGTGGTTAAGCCACTATTACGCAAAGCGTTTCGGGCATGAAAAACTTAAATGACAAGCTTAATACTAATTGAGCATAAAGAGTAGAATGAAAACAAGAAATGAATACATAGCTGAAAAAGCAGCACAAATACAATTATGTCGACAAACAGCGCTTTTAAAAAAAAAAAACAGACATTGGTTGACAATAGAAGGGTAAGGTTGGTTACAGGGAATTTATTAGGTATAGCTTCGTTTTTAACTTAAACTGGTTGAGAGAGGTACAGTCTTTAACATGGTTGGGAAGGTCATTCCACATTCTGGGCCCCTTGATTTGTAGAGCATTTCTAGTTTGATTAAGTCGTACTCTAGGAATATCAAAACTGTATTTATTTCTGGTGTAGTGCTCATGGGTTCTGTTACAACCTTCTATGAAGCTTTTGAGATCAGGATTGGCATTATAGTTTAGCGTTTTATATATGTATAATACACATGAGAGAATGTGCAGTGACTTAATGTCTAACATATTCAGAGATTTGAGTAGGGGTACCGAGTGATGTCTGGGGCCAGAGTTGGATATTGTCCTAATAGAAGCTTTGTGTTGAGAAATTAGAGGACGTAAGTGATTTTGGGTAGTAGAGCCCCAAGCACAAATACCATAGTTGAGATATGGATAGATAAGGGAGTAATAGAGAGTCACCAGGGCAGGGCGTGGTACATAATATCTGATACAATTTTATACAATACAATACAATTTTATTTAGGTAAGGTACATACATACAATAAATATTTACAAGGATTGTTTGACTTATAGGTATAGCTAGTACATACAATGCCTAAAGCCACTATTACGCAAAGCGTTTCGGGCATGATAAACTTAAATGACAAGCTTAATACTAATTGAGCATAATGAGTAGAATGAAAACAAGAAATGAAAACATAGATGAAAAAGCAGCACAAATACAATTATGTCGACAAACAGCGCTCTTTAAAGAAAAAAAAACAGACATTGGTTGACAATAGAAGGGTAAGGTAGGTTACAGGGAATTTATTAGGTATAGCTTCGCTTTTAACTTAAACTGGTTGAGAGAGGTACAGTCTTTAACATGGTTGGGAAGGTCATTCCACATTCTGGGCCCCTTGATTTGTAGAGCATTTCTAGTTTGATTAAGTCGTACTCTAGGAATATCAAAACTGTATTTATTTCTGGTGTGATGCTCATGGGTTCTGATACAACCTTCTATGAAGCTTTTGAGATCAGGATTGGCATTATAGTTTAGCGTTTTATATATGTATAATACACATGAGAGAATGTGCAGTGATTTAATGTCTAACATATTCAGAGATTTAAGTACGGGTACCGAGTGATGTCTGGGGCCAGAATTGGATATTGTCCTAATAGCAGCTTTGTGTTGAGTAATTAGAGGACGTAAATGATTTTGGGTAGTAGAGCCCCAAGCACAAATACCATAGTTGAGATATGGATAGATAAGGGAGTAATAGAGAGTCACCAGGGCAGGGCGTGGTACATAATATCTGATCTTAGAAAGAATGCCCACAGTTTTTGAAACTTTTTTTGATATGTTTAGAATGTGTCCCTGGAAATTAAGCTTGTGGTCAATGAGAATGCCAAGGAATTTGCCATCTAATTTGTTACAAATTTGGGTATTGTTTATTTTGAGATTTATTTGATTAGAGGATTTATTGCCAAACAGAATATAAAAGGTTTTGTCAATGTTAAGGGTGAGTTTGTTGGCAGTTAGCCACAGATGGACTTTATTTAGCTCAGTATTTACTGTGGCATTTAGAGCAAGGGGATCAGGACTGGAGTAAATGAAGGTTGTGTCGTCAGCAAATAGAATTGGTTTGAGGTGTTGGGAGGCATTTGGAAGGTCATTAATGTAGATGAGAAAGAGGAGAGGGCCAAGTATGCTGCCCTGGGGAACACCAATGTTGATGGGTAGGGTGGGAGAAATTGTATTATTCACAGAAACATATTGGAGCCTGTCAGTAAGGTAGGATTTGAGGTATTGTAGGGAGTGTCCTCTGACTCCATAATGATGTAATTTAAGAAGAAGGTTTTGGTGGTTGACAGTGTCAAAAGCTTTACGCAGGTCCACAAACAACCCAACAGAGAACTCATTTTTATCAAGAGCTGTATGAATCGAGTTAAGCATACTAATAAGTGCATCGTTAGTGCTTTTTTGGGGTCTGAAGCCATATTGGCTAGGGCTAAGTATATTGAGTTTGGCTAGATATGAGTAAAGCTGCTTATAGATTAGTTTTGCAAAAATTTTTGACAAGTTTGGCAGGATAGATATAGGTCTGTAGTTGTTAACATCTGTGAGATTACCACATTTGTGGACAGGCGTTACTCTCGCTTTTTTTTGAATATCTGGGAAGGTTTGGAGTTCAAGTGACTTGTTGAAGAGCAAAGCAATAGCAGGGGCTAAAGATCTAGAGGCTTTTTTGTAAATTAAAGTAGGTATCTCCTCAAGGGCACCAGATTTGGTTTTAAGGGAAAGGATTATCTCATTGACGTCAGTGGAATTAATAGGCTTTAGGTACAGAGACTGTGGATAGTTACCTGAAAGATAGTCATTAATGTCTGTACTGGAAGATGGAATATCATTTGCAAGGGATGAACCAATGGAAGAGAAGAACCTATTGAACTCAGTAGCAGAATCAGAGGCTGAAAGCTGACCATCGTTATTAGACAGGAGAGTCGGTTTGTTATTTAAAGACTTCTTTGATCCCAATATTTGAGAAATTGTTCTCCAAGTTTGTTTAATGTTGCTCTTTATTTGGGTAAATTTATCTTCGTAGTACTTAGTTTTGGCTCGTCTAATTATCTTAGACAGCAATAATGAGTAATTCTTTGAGAATTCTTTGGAGACAATTCCTAACCTATACTTCTTCTCAAGGTCATGTTTTTTATTAATAGATTTAAGTATTCCCTTTGTAAGCCAGGGATTGTTGAGCCTTTTGGTTGTGACTTGTTTTGTAAGCATAGGACAGTGGGTATTATAAAGGCTAAGAGTTTTTTGAAGAAAAGATTGCACTGCTAGGTTGATGTCCACTATGTTACCTAACTCGGACTCCCAGTTGACATTATCAGCAGCAGTTATAAAATTGTCTATAGCAGTTTCATTGTGTAGTCTAAAACGTATCACTCTTGACTCAAGAGGTGGTTTGCTAATGTTAGTTAAGAGAAATGTGGGGTAATGATCTGTTGTGCTATCGGTGATTATACCTGAAGTAAGCGGAGAGGTTATGTTTGTCCAGATGTGATCGAGCGTCGTGGCAGTGCTATCAGTGATTCTAGTAAGTCTAGTGATTAAGGGTATGAGGAAGCAGGAATTCATACAGTTGAGGAAGCTAACAGCAGTGGGGTGTTCAGGCTCGCAGAGGTCAATATTAAAGTCCCCTGCGATAATTAGGTGGTTTTTGTTCAGTCTGTTATCAAGTATTAGATTTCTAAGGTTAGAGTTGAATTCGGACACATCAGTGTTAGGAATTCTATAAACTGCACCCACAGTCAGGACAGACTCGGCACCCTTGACTCTGAAGCTGGCGAAGATATACTCCCCATAGCAGTCTCTGGTTCTAATTTCTTTTAAGCATGTTAGTTCTTGGTGGTAGTAAAGAGCAGTGCCACCACCTCTCTGAATTTGACGACAGTTGTGAATTGCTGAGTAGTTAGGCATGTTAAAGAGCTGAGTAGTATCCTCTTTCAACCATGTTTCAGTAAGTATAATAAAAGAGAATTTGTTGTCAATAGCTTCAATCAAGGCACTAACATCATCGAAGTGTTTACCTAGGGATCTAACGTTCAAATTGATTACAGAGATATTATGATTATGAGTTAATACATTGTTTACATCATGTGCTGCAAAATATCTGCAATTTAGATCATTAAAGTGATAATTGTCATAGATAGTGGATAAGATCCTTGCACTGAAATGTGTACAAGTCTCAAAACTTGATACATTAATTGTAAGTGACTCCTTATCATCCTTAAATGCTCTCAACTCTTTAAGACATAACTGTAACATGCTCGTGTCCGAAGCTAGACACAAATACAACAAAATTACTAAGGATGGTAACAGAGTCCATTTCATGTGGTCTCCATCTCATGTTGGCCTCCGAATGCATGATAGAGCTGATAAGTTAGCCAAAGAATCTGCCTTTAAAGGAGCCGTTGAGTGTAACCTTGGATTGTCAATGAGCAATCTGAGAGCAGCTGTACACCGAGAACTTCAACAAGATCTTGTAGATCTGAGGCAAAGTGAAATTGACACCAGTAATTCCATCTATCATCATACTATCATGCAAGAGGAGCCACACATCTATGGATCATCCAATAAAATCAGCAGACTTCTAGATGTTACTACTGCTCGGCTTAGACTCGGTTACAAGTATCTCTGGGAATTCTCATTATCTGCTGATGTAGACCTGACCAAATGTAAACTGTGTCAACAAAATTATTCGCACACCCTCCGTCACTATGTGATGGAGTGCGAAAAGATACGTGAATTTAGAGACAATTCTATAACCAATGTTCCAGCGATGTGTCAATATTTCATTCAAAATGATCTGCTACCAGAAATTTTAGCCAAATATCCCCAGTTTGCTAACTGTAGGTAGTAACTAAGTGATTGTAACCTATCCACCGCTGCCCACTGGATGGGGGGCGGTGTGCAGGACAAACATATAAATTTTGACACTAGCTCTCCACATATGTCAGTTGCTTAATTTAGAACCTGTACTTGAGGTCGATCTCGAACCCATTGTTGATGTGATGACTTATATTGAATTTTGTAACTAGCTCATCAAGATTGTAACTTGATTAGCTAAATGAATTGTGGGGTTCAGTCCCTGAGCCCATTATGTGCCTCTGTAACCCTTTCCACTACCGCCCACAAGATGGGTATGGGGTGCATAATAAATGAACTAAACTAAAACTAACTAGTGGATAAGAGGTTAAGTTCAGGGTCTATACTTGTCTGCATAAAAAAAGCTGATTGCAGGAAAAACAAGGGAAGAAAGGCAAATAACAAGGTAGAAATAAGCTTTAAAATAGGGAAAAAGATGTACACAATACAGAACAAAGCAAACTCAAAAGGGGCTTACAGGGGTACAATGGAGTAAGGGAGTATGGCTAGGCTAGGCAACCTAGGTAATAAATGAGATTAACGAAAAAACATATAAACATGGACTATACAAAACACAAGATATAGAAATACAAAACAAAAATATAAACAAGACTAAGCAATACAAAAACAAATTGAGCAAAAATGAAAAATGAGGTAGATTGCTTACAAGTACTCTCAGGTACACTGTAAGTAACAATTTGCAATTTGAGATGCAGGCAAAGCCAGGGGTACAATGGAGTAAGGGAGCATGGCGAGGCTAGGCAACCTAGGTAATAAATGGAATCAAAGAAAAGTTGAATAATAAGCATAGGCAAATTTAAGCTAATGATTATTAACTATAAATAGTTCAGTTATGACTGTATAATTAATAAGACCTGAAGAACTATTTATGCACTCAATTAAATAATTTCAGTAAATGGCTAGTTAAGAGTAAGTTAAAAATTAAGTCAGAAAATGAAACAATGAGACTTAGGAAACCTAGCCCCACTAGTTGACAGGGGGTTAATTAAGTTAATTCACTGGGAGTGATAATGAGCTGAGACAGACCACATTGGGAGAGGAAAGCGTTGAGGTTCTCTTCTTTAGTAATTGTGAACATTTTGCCCTCTGCGGTTTTTCTCACCTTTATCAGTCCATCTCTAACGAAGCACTGATGAATCACATCTGGGTTTTTTTGACGGATTTGACGCAGGCGGTAGAGGAGGTGCTGTCTGTTCCTAGTCAAGCACTCGTTGATGTATAATCCCTTCCGTTGGGCTACAGCTGTCCTGACTAGATTGGATTTCGTGAACTGGGAAGACAGCTTCAGGCGAATTTTCCGTTGGTTTTGACTTGATGGATTCTTTTTGCCTACTCTGTAGGCAGCAATAACGTCAGATTTGTTTAGAATGAGCTGCAATTTGTCTTTTATGAGATCCAGAGCTATTTCGACACAGTTTTCACCATCATGTTCCACAGGTATATCTTGGGACGACACTATAACAGAGTCTAGCAGCTTTTGCTGCTTTTGCTGCTACAGCTTTTGCTGTATAGGCAAGACAACAACATCTCTTTCCAGGCGATTTACGATGCATAAGCAACAGGGCTCCATTAAGAAACATATCTTTAGCCTTTAGAAACAGATCTTTAGCCCCTGCTATTGCTTTGCTCTTCAACAAGTCACTTGAACTCCAAACCTTTCCAGATATTCTAAAAAAAGCGAGAGTAACGCCTGTCCACAAATGTGGTGACCCCACAGATGTTAACAACTACAGACCTATATCAATCCTGCCAAACTTGTCAAAAATTTTTGAAAAACTTATATACAAGCAGCTTTACTCATATCTAGCCAAACTCAATATACTTAGCCCTTGCCAATATGGCTTCAGACCCAAAAAAAGCACTAACGATGCACTTATTAGTATGCTTAACTCGATTCATACAGCCCTTGATAAAAAGGAGCTCCCTGTTGGGTTATTTGTGGACCTGCGTAAAGCTTTTGATACTGTCAACCACCATAACCTTCTTCTTAAATTACATCATTATGGAGTCAGAGGACACTCCCTACAATACCTCGAGTCCTACCTTACTGACAGGCTCCAATATGTTTCTGTGAATAATACAATTTCTCCCACCCTACCCATCAACATTGGTGTTCCTCAGGGCAGCATACTTGGCCCTCTCCTCTTTCTCATCTACATTAATGACCTTCCAAATGCCTCCCAACACCTCAAACCAATTCTATTTGCTGACGACACAACCTTCATTTACTCCAGTCCTGACCCTCTTGCTCTAAATGCCACAGTAAATACTGAGCTAAATAAAGTCCATCTTTGGCTAACTGCCAACAAACTCACCCTTAACATTGACAAAACCTTCTATATTCTGTTTGGCAATAAATCCTCTAGTCTTATAAATCTCAAAATAAACAATACCCAAATTTGTAACAAATTAGATGGCAAATTCCTTGGCATTCTCATTGACCACAAGCTGAATTTCCAGGGACACATTCTAAATATATCAAAAAAAGTTTCAAAAACTGTGGGCATTCTTTCTAAGATCAGATATTATGTACCACGCCCTGCTCTGGTGACTCTCTATTACTCCCTTATCTATCCTTATCTCAACTATTGTATTTGTGCTTGGGGTTCTATTACCCAAAATCACTTACGTCCTCTAATTACCCAACACAAAGCCGCTATTAGAACAATATCCAACTCTGGCCCCAGACATCACTCGGTACCCCTACTCAAATCTCTTAATATGTTAGATATTAAGTCACTGCACATTCTCTCATGTGTATTATACATATATAAAACGCTAAACTATAATGCCAATCCTGATCTTAAAAGCTTCATAGAAGGTTGTAACAGAACCCATGAGCACCACACCAGAAATAAATACAGTTTTGATATTCCTAGAGTACGTCTTAATCAAACTAGAAATGCTCTGCAAATCAAGGGGCCCAGAATGTGGAATGACCTTCCCAACCATGTTAAAGACTGTACCTCTCTCAACCAGTTTAAGATAAAAACTAAACACTACCTAATAAATTCCCTGTAATCTACCTCACTCCTCTATTGTCAACCCATGTCTGTTATTTTCTTTTTTTTTTCTTTTTTTTTTTAATCAACACTGTTTGTCAACCTATTGTATTTGTGCTGCTTTTTCAGTCATGTTCCCCCTTTTTTTTATCTTTATTTGTATTTGTTCTCAACATCTTTTATTCTTTATGCTCAATTAGTATTAAGTTCTAGATATTAATGTTTTTCTTGCCCGAAACGCATTGCGTAATAGTGGCTTTAGGCATTGTATGTACTAGCTCTATCTATATATCAATCCATTAATGTAACATCGCTTGTATGTATATACCTTACCTGAATAAACATCTATAATCTCTTCCCACAACCAAACCATCACCAGAGAAATCTTAGCAAACAACACAGAAATCATCGATAGATACAGCGATAGCAGACGGCTTGACACTACACATCAAGAAGTCAACACCAGCAATCAACAGCCAATTAATGCACAACTATATTCTACCCACCTCAAGACTCCGCTCCAATATAGAAGCATCAAGAAATATGGACCAATAGGCTTTCTACAATCACTTCTATTCAATACCCATTGTTTCGTGTTCTGTCTTGTGTTGATGAAATTAATACCCTATTAATGCCACCTCTTGTTCTGTCTTGTGTTGATGAAATTAATACCCTATTAATGCCACCTCACCCCATCCACCTCACTCAAATGTAGATATAAAATCGGAGATGCGTAAGTTCTATTCAGTTGTGTATTTGTAAACTAAAGTCTTTGAAAATGTAATAAGTTTTACGAAACGCGCTCGTGTCGCGTCAGACTAGAAATAAAAATGAATTTTGGAGAATTGATTTTTGATTTACATCCAACAGTGAAAGAAAAGAAATGTACGAAAGATTGAGAAAATTCGTGTTAGAATTATTAATCTTACTTTTTCGGTCATATTTAATAACATAATATATATATATATATATATGCGAACAAGCCTGAATGGTCCCCAGGACTATATGAGTGTGAGTTTTCATTTTCATATATATATATATATATATATATATATATATATATATATATATATATATATATATATATATATATATATATATATATATATATATATATATATGAATGTTAAAGACTGTAAAGACTGTAAAGACCATGTTAAAGACTGTACCTCTCTCAACCAGTTTAAGTTAAAAGCGAAGCTATACCTAATAAATTCCCTGTAACTTCCCTTCTATTGTCAACCAATGTCTGTTTTTTTCTTTAAAGAGCGCTGTTTGTCGACATAATTGTATTTGTGCTGCTTTTTCATCTATGTTTTCATTTCTTGTTTTCATTCTACTCATTATGCTCAATTAGTATTAAGCTTGTCATTTAAGTTTATCATGCCCGAAACGCTTTGCGTAATAGTGGCTTTAGGCATTGTATGTACTAGCTATACCTATAAGTTAAACAATCCTTGTAAATATTTATTGTATGTATGTACCTTACCTAAATAAAATTGTATTGTATTGTGTTGTATTGTATTGTATTGTATTGTATATATATATATATATATATATATATATATATATATATATATATATATATATATATATATATATATATATATATATATATATATATATATATATATATATATATATATGTCGTACCTAGTAGCCAGAATGCACTTTTTCTGACCAGGGGGAGAAAGATACTGGCAGTATGGGGCGTTAAAGTTTATTGAGGATTAAATTCTGCAGAACATGTAAATATATAAAGTTCAAATATAAAGTAAGTAATTATATAAAGTCTATATTAAACACGGTTTATATTATAGACTTATAACAAAGTTGATATTATATTAAACTTAATATTGAACATGTAAATATATAAAGTAAATATATAACGTTTATATCAAAATATATAAAGTAAATATATAAAGTAAGAATTAACAGTAACAATTCCAAGTCCGAGGACTAGATTTAACTTAAGGTACACCCGTAGTAAGTATGAGACCTTAGCCTATAGTGACATGGAAACTAATTCTGCAGAAACCTAAAGGTTAACTGGTACTAGAATTAAGGCCGAGTGCAAATGTGTAGTAATTATATAACACTAGGATATAACAGGCAGGACACAAAGAATAACTAATAAGTGAGAGACCACATAACACGTAATGTACCCGGCCAAGAGGCCGTAAAAGACCTAATGGATAAGGAGAAGGGGGTGTGACTACAAGTAGGGCTTACTAGCACCTAGACTGGGCAAAGTATTAGCTGCGGACAGCGGGACACTTGGGGACCGGCGCTGCACCCCCCTTCCCACATGCAGTGGGGAGACTATCGGGACAACTGTGCGAAGCATGACGGTGGTACAAAAGCAGCCGCTTGCAAAGGGGGGGAGGGTGGGGTTTTGCGAGGGCAGCGGCGAGGGCGGGCGGAGTGAGGTAGAGCCCCATTGTGCGCCCGTATTTATACGGCCCCAAACTGCCCGCGCAACGCCGCGGGACGCGCTGCGCAATTGTTTCTTTCTCCCCCGCCAGAAAAATCCCTGCTTGTGAAGCAGTGACCATTTTCTGACCAGGGGGAGAAAGATACTGGCAGTATGGGGCGTTAAAGTTTATTGAGGATTAAATTCTGCAGAACATGTAAATATATAAAGTTCAAATATAAAGTAAGTAATTATATAAAGTCTATATTAAACACGGTTTATATTATAGACTTATAACAAAGTTGATATTATATTAAACTTAATATTGAACATGTAAATATATAAAGTAAATATATAACGTTTATATCAAAATATATAAAGTAAATATATAAAGTAAGAATTAACAGTAACAATTCCAAGTCCGAGGACTAGATTTAACTTAAGGTACACCCGTAGTAAGTATGAGACCTTAGCCTATAGTGACATGGAAACTAATTCTGCAGAAACCTAAAGGTTAACTGGTACTAGAATTAAGGCCGAGTGCAAATGTGTAGTAATTATATAACACTAGGATATAACAGGCAGGACACAAAGAATAACTAATAAGTGAGAGACCACATAACACGTAATGTACCCGGCCAAGAGGCCGTAAAAGACCTAATGGATAAGGAGAAGGGGTGTGACTACAAGTAGGGCTTACTAGCACCTAGACTGGGCAAAGTATTAGCTGCGGACAGCGGGACACTTGGGGACCGGCGCTGCACCCCCACCGCAGGCCAGCGGCCGGACCCCCCCCCCCCCCGAAGGGCGAGTGCCAGCTGGCCGCGTGAGGCACTCAAAGTAGCAGAGCAACAACGTCCCGTCTGACGTAGGATGTGAGCACTACTCTTCCGCCTGCCGTCTGCCATTATTTCTGATGTGGCGAGCCCGTCCACAGACAGCTGGGTGCGGAGCGTAGTCATCTGAAGTCAAGCCTAGCGCCGAGAGGGCAGCGCATAGGATCCTGGAGAAATCCCGCCTGGTGACAGGAGCGCTTGTAGGATCCGAAGAGTGTTGATTCCTGACCATGTAAGCGATACCTGGTCCAGTCGGAGCGTGCGACGATTTTTTGTCGCGTAGCTCACCTCCCCCGGGCTGAAAGATATAAGGCAGTAAGGGTGGGCAGAAGCGGCGTGCAGTGTTATCAGATTCAGATTCAGATTCAGATGTTTATTCAGATTCAGATTCAGATTCAGATGTTTATTCAGGTAAGGTATATACATACAAGTGATGTTACATTAATGGATTGATATATAGATAGAGCTAGTACATACAATGCCTAAAGCCACTATTACGCAATGCGTTTCGGGCAAGAAAAACATTAATATCTAGAACTTAATACTAATTGAGCATAAAGAATAAAAAATGTTGAGAACAAATACAAATAAAGATAAAAAAAAAGGGGGAACATGACTGAAAAAGCAGCACAAATACAATAAGTTGACAAACAGTGTTGATTAAAAAAAAAAAAAAAAAAAAAAAAAAAAAAAAAAAAAAAAAAAAAAAATAACAGACATGGGTTGACAATAGAGGAGTGAGGTAGATTACAGGGAATTTATTAGGTAGTGTTTAGTTTTTATCTTAAACTGGTTGAGAGAGGTACAGTCTTTAACATGGTTGGGAAGGTCATTCCACATTCTGGGCCCCTTGATTTGCAGAGCATTCCTAGTTTGATTAAGACGTACTCTTGGAATATCAAAACTGTATTTATTTCTGGTGTGGTGCTCATGGGTTCTGTTACAACCTTCTATGAAGCTTTTAAGATCAGGATTGGCATTATAGTTTAGCGTTTTATATATGTATAATACACATGAGAGAATGTGCAGTGACTTAATATCTAACATATTAAGAGATTTGAGTAGGGGTACCGAGTGATGTCTGGGGCCAGAGTTGGATATTGTTCTAATAGCGGCTTTGTGTTGGGTAATTAGTTCAGGTAAATTAATTAGTTCAGGTTAAAAATTCAGGTAAGGTATATACATACAAGTGATGTTACATTAATGGATTGATATATAGATAGAGCTAGTACATACAATGCCTAAAGCCACTATTACGCAATGCGTTTCGGGCAAGAAAAACATTAATATCTAGAACTTAATACTAATTGAGCATAAAGAATAAAAAGTGTTGAGAACAAATACAAATAAAGATAAAAAAAAAGGGGGAACATGACTGAAAAAGCAGCACAAATACAATAGGTTGACAAACAGTGTTGATAAAAAAAAAGAAAATAACGGACATGGGTTGACAATAGAGGAGTGAGGTAGGTTACAGGGAATTTATTAGGTAGTGTTTAGTTTTTATCTTAAACTGGTTGAGAGAGGTACTGTCTTTAACATGGTTGGGAAGGTCATTCCACATTCTGGGCCCCTTGATTTGTAGAGCATTTCTGGTTTGATTAAGTCGTACTCTAGGAATATCAAAACTGTATTTATTTCTGGTGTGGTGCTCATGGGTTCTGTTACAACCTTCTATGAAGCTTTTGAGATCAGGATTGGCATTACAATTTAGCGTTTTGTATATGTATAGTACACATGAGAGAATGTGCAGTGACTCAATGTCTAACATATTCAGGGATTTGAATAGGGGTACCGAGTGATGTCTGGGGCCAGAATTGGATATTGTCCTAATAGCAGCTTTGTGTTGAGTAATTAGAGGACGTAAATGATTTTGGGTAGTAGAGCCCCAAGCACAAATACCATAGTTGAGATATGGATAGATAAGGGAGTAATAGAGAGTCACCAGGGCAGGGCGTGGTACATAATATCTGATCTTAGAAAGAATGCCCACAGTTTTTGAAACTTTTTTAGATATGTTTAGAATGTGTCCCTGGAAATTCAGCTTGTGGTCAATGAGAATGCCAAGGAATTTGCCATCTAATTTGTTACAAATTTGGGTATTGTTTATTTTGAGATTTATTTGATTAGAGGATTTATTGCCAAACAGAATATAGAAAGTTTTGTCAATGTTAAGGGTGAGTTTGTTGGCAGTTAGCCACAGATGGACTTTATTTAGCTCAGTATTTACTGTGGCATTTAGAGCAAGGGGATCAGGACTGGAGTAAATGAAGGTTGTGTCGTCAGCAAATAGGATTGGTTTGAGGTGTTGGGAGGCATTTGGAAGGTCATTAATGTAGATGAGAAAGAGGAGAGGGCCAAGTATGCTGCCCTGGGGAACACCAATGTTGATGGGTAGGGTGGGAGAAATTGTATTATTCACAGAAACACATTGGAGCCTGTCAGTAAGGTAGGATTTGAGGTATTGTAGGGAGTGTCCTCTGACACCATAATGATGTAATTTAAGAAGAAGGTTTTGGTGGTTGACAGTATCGAAAGCTTTACGCAGGTCCACAAATAACCCAACAGGGAACTCATTTTTATCAAGAGCTGTATGAATCGAGTTAAGCATACTAATAAGTGCATCGTTAGAGCTTTTTTTGGGCCTGAAGCCATATTGGCAAGGGCTAAGTATATTGAGTTTGGCTAGATATGAGTAAAGCTGCTTATAGATTAGTTTTTCAAAAAATTTTGACAAGTTTGGCAGGATTGATATAGGTCTGTAGTTGTTAACATCTGTGAGATCACCACATTTGTGGACAGGCGTTACTCTCGCTTTTTTTAGAATATCTGGAAAGGTTTGGAGTTCAAGTGACTTGTTGAAGAGCAAAGCAATAGCAGGGGCTAAAGATCTGGAGGCTTTTTTGTAGATTAAAGTAGGTATCTCCTCAAGGGCACCAGACTTGGTATTAAGGGAAAGGATTATCTCATTGACGTCAATGGAATTAATAGGCTTTAGGTACAGAGACTGGGGATAGTTCCCTGTCAGATAGTCCTTAATGTCAGTACTGGAAGATGGAATATCATTAGCAAGGGATGAACCAATGGAAGAGAAGAACCTATTGAACTCAATAGCAGAATCAGAGGCTGAAAGCTGACCATCGTTATTAGACAGGAGAGTCGGTTTGTTATTTAAAGACTTCTTTGATCCCAATATTTGTGAAATTGTTCTCCATGTTTGTTTAATGTTGCTCTTTATTTGGGTAAATTTATCTTCGTAGTACTTAGTTTTGGCTCGTCTAATTATCTTAGATAGCAATAATGAGTAATTCTTTGAGAATTCTTTGGAGACAATCCCTAACCTATACTTTTTCTCAAGGTCATGTTTTTTATTAATAGATTTAAGTATTCCCTTTGTAAGCCAGGGATTGTTAAGCCTTTTGGTTGTGACTTGTTTTGTAAGCATAGGACAGTGGGTATTATAAAGGCTAAGAGTTGTTTGTAGAAAAGATTGCACTGCTAGGTTGATGTCCCCTATGTTACCTTACGTTACCTTACCTATGTTACGCAATGCCCGAAACGCATTGCGTAATAGTGGCTTTAGGCATTGTATGTACTAGCTCTATCTATATATCAATCCATTAATGTAACATCACTTGTATGTATATACCTTACCTGAATAAACATCTGAATCTGAATCTGAATCTGAACCTAACTCGGACTCCCAGTTGACATTACTGACAGGCAAGAGCACAGACGAGGGGGAAACCCTAGCTGAATCAATACAGAGACGAAAAACGGGGGAGGGAGCCCGGCAGCAGGAATTAAGAGAAACCTTAATTAACAATCCTGGATGAATAAAGAGCATCCGAGTAATTATACTGTAGCAATGAAGGGGGCTAACAATTCTAAGAATCTTCCAGCAAACGGAAGGGGGAAGTACCTTAATTTGCTAAGAGCAAAGGTGGGAGAAAACCAGTAGGAGAACAGCAAGGAAGCACAAAGCAACTATAACAGGGTAATACGAAACACTATAAATCTTGAATATAAACAATACATATACCAAGAACGGGTATAACAACTAAGCAACATATACATAAACAATAAAATGGAATAAGGACCAATTCTTAAAGCCAAA
The DNA here is from genome assembly GCF_040958095.1 of Procambarus clarkii. Taxonomy (NCBI): domain Eukaryota; kingdom Metazoa; phylum Arthropoda; class Malacostraca; order Decapoda; family Cambaridae; genus Procambarus; species Procambarus clarkii. Next base: position 25,301,701 of record NC_091158.1, read on the forward strand.
TCTATAACATGCTTGTGTCCTAAGCGGATGTAGAATGTGAGCGGGGAACATTACCCTTGGTCTCTATCCCATCTCTGCCTCCAGACGGGTGATTGGGCTGGATAGAAGCCAAGGAGTCTGCCTAAGTGGCCGCTGAGTGTAGTCTTGTGTTGTCAATGAGCGTCTGCGAGCCGCAGCTAGTACGCCGTGAACTTCGGCAACATCTTTAGAACAGGAGCAAAGTGAAATCGACGGCAGGGAGCTGCCATTCAGTAACTGTAATAAGGATAATAATAAGAATACAATGTCGTAAATAATCGTACAATGAAGAATACAATGTAATATCGTAAATAACCGATGACGGCAAGTGCCGCAGAATGGAAGAAATTAAGAAAGCAACGCCAAACCATAAAACAATTTATATTTTAATAAAATAATACTGGAATGACAGTAACGATACGGAATAATATTAATACTGCCATATAGCCCAGCAAATAAAGGGAAGATAATAGTATTAACGTAGGCCCTGGGCGGCTGCATCCCGGCACCGCTGCGTGCGTTGTAATGGTGATCAGAGGAATATCCGGCTCGCGTTCTCTTCCTCGCCGCAGTAGGGTGAGGGGGGGGGGGGGTTCCGGCTTGTCGTGGCTGCAAATAAAGGGATCAGAAGAAGCCGGCGTTGAGCGCCAAGCGGGCAGAGCGCGGTGGAAGGAATAGCAGTTGGAGGTAAGGGCCCCTAACCTAATGATAGATGAGGTAAAGTTTAATAGAATACTATTACGTAGTAGGAAACAACAATGGCGAAGGAACAAGAAGAGTAAAATAGCCCAGAAGGCCGGATGGCCAAAGAACGTTAGCGACCGTATGGCCAACAGCATGCTGGCTGCTGCTGGCCAACAACATGCTGTCTGCTGCTGGCCAACAACATGCTGGCCGTCGTCATGCTAACTGTTTGGCTTGAGCTTGCCGAAGGAAGGCCGAATGGCCAGTTTTTGCATGACACCGTGCGCGGCCATGCTAAACTCGGTAGCATTCCAAATGTATCTTAATGTACTGTCGATACGATGAAGAAAAGGGTGGTCAAATATAATGCGCGATATTTAGAATATATAAAGAGGGAAACGAGTGTAATAGGACGAAATAACCGGTGGAAAAAAAAAATTGTGGGGGGGGGGGGGGCCACCCGAATGCACTGCAACTAGCGTACCCTAGCTGAAAATAACTTAAAGGCACAGAGGCAAAGCAATAGATTAATACAAATCCTAATTGATAGTCCCTTAATAACAAATTGAACGTGAAACTTAAACAAAGAGTAAATTGCGGGAGAAAAAATTTTTCCGTAATAAATACAAATCAAATTGCGAGTCCAACAATAACAAAATTAACAGACACGCAGACGTAGGAGGAACCAAGGGGACGTTTCGCACAGGCGAGCCCGCACGGCTGGGGGGGGGGGGGCGGAAATGACAGAGGGCCGAAGAGAAGATAACGTCGCCGAGGCGCGCTGGACGGCACACAACCCGGTCTGAGAAAGGACATAGGCCCAAAAGCGAGAGGCGATAACGTAGAATGGGGTGGAAGAATGCGGAAGTAAGCGGGCGAGACCGAGTAAACAGGGACCCGGGGGGGGGGGGGCAACCGATAAGCCGCGGCTCGTGCACCACTAGCCATACCTAAACATGCCTAGACAGGAGGAGGAGAAGCATAAAGGTAACCCAGCAAAAGACTAGTAATTAGTAATTAGTAACTCTGCAAATAGCACATCCTGGCTGACTTTACTTAATAATTTACTTAGTAACTCTGCAAATAGCACATCCTGGCTGACTTTACTTAATAATTTACTTAGTAACTCTGCAAATAGCACATCCTGGCTGACTTTACTTAATAATCTACTTAGGAACTCTGCAAACAGCACATCCTGGCTGACTCTACTTAATAATTACATAGTAACTCTGCAAATAGCACATCCTGGCTGACTTTACTTAATAATTTACTTAGTAACTCTGCAAATAGCACATCCTGGCTGACTTTACTTAATAATTTACTTAGTAACTCTGCAAATAGCACATCCTGGCTGACTTTACTTAATAATTTACTTAGTAACTCTGCAAATAGCGCATCCTGGCTGACTTTTACTTAATAATTTACTTAGGAACTCTGCAAATAGCACATCCTGGCTGACTTTACTTAATAATTTACTTAGTAACTCTGCAAATAGCACAACCTGGCTGACTTTACGTAATAATTTACGTAGGAACTCTGCAAACAGCACATCCTGGCTGACTACTTAATAATTACATAGTTTTCTGACCAGGGGGAGAAAGATACTGGCAGTATGGGGCGTTAAAGTTTATTGAAGATTAAATTCTGCAGAACATGTAAATATATAAAGTTCACATAAAGTAAGTAATTATATAAAGTTTATATTAAACACGGTTTATATTATAGACTTAACAAAGTTGATATTATATAAAACTTAATATTGAACATGTAAATATACAAAGTTTCAAATATAATTTAAGGAATATATAACGTTTATATTAAAATATATAAAGTAAATATATAAAGTAAGAATTAACAGTAACAATTCCAAGGACTAGATTTAACTTAAAAGGTACACCCGTAGTAAGTATGAGACCTTAGCCTATAGTGACATGGAAACTAATTCTGCAGAAACCTAAAGGTTAACTGGTACTAGAATTAAGGCCGAGTGCAAATGTGTAGTAATTATATAACACTAGGATATAACAGGCAGGACACAAAGAATAACTAATAAGTGAGAGACCACATAACACGTAATGTACCCGGCCAAGAGGCCGTAAAAGACCTAATGGATAAGGAGAAGGGGGTGTGACTACAAGTAGGGCTTACTAGCACCTAGACTGGGCAAAGTATTAGCTGCGGACAGCGGGACACTTGGGGACCGGCGCTGCACCCCCCTTCCCACATGCAGTGGGGAGACAATCGGGACAACTGTGCAAAGCATGACGGGGGTACAAAAGCAGCCGCTTGCAAAAGGGGGGGAGGGTGGGGTTTTGCGAGGGCAGCGGCGAGGGCAGGCGGAGTAAGGAGGAGCCCCGTTGTGCGCCCGTATTTATACGGCCCCAAACTGCCCGCGCAACGCCGCGGGACGCGCTGCGCAATTGTTTCTTTCTCCCCCGCCAGAAACATCCCCGCTTGTGATGCAAGCAGTGACCATTTTCTGACCAGGGGGAGAAAGATACTGGCAGTATGGGGCGTTAAAGTTTATTGAAGATTAAATTCTGCAGAACATGTAAATATATAAAGTTCACATAAAGTAAGTAATTATATAAAGTTTATATTAAACACGGTTTATATTATAGACTTAACAAAGTTGATATTATATAAAACTTAATATTGAACATGTAAATATACAAAGTTTCAAATATAATTTAAGGAATATATAACGTTTATATTAAAATATATAAAGTAAATATATAAAGTAAGAATTAACAGTAACAATTCCAAGGACTAGATTTAACTTAAAAGGTACACCCGTAGTAAGTATGAGACCTTAGCCTATAGTGACATGGAAACTAATTCTGCAGAAACCTAAAGGTTAACTGGTACTAGAATTAAGGCCGAGTGCAAATGTGTAGTAATTATATAACACTAGGATATAACAGGCAGGACACAAAGAATAACTAATAAGTGAGAGACCACATAACACGTAATGTACCCGGCCAAGAGGCCGTAAAAGACCTAATGGATAAGGAGAAGGGGGTGTGACTACAAGTAGGGCTTACTAGCACCTAGACTGGGCAAAGTATTAGCTGCGGACAGCGGGACACTTGGGGACCGGCGCTGCACCCCCCTTCCCACATGCAGTGGGGAGACAATCGGGACAACTGTGCAAAGCATGACGGGGGTACAAAAGCAGCCGCTTGCAAAAGGGGGGGAGGGTGGGGTTTTGCGAGGGCAGCGGCGAGGGCAGGCGGAGTGAGGCAGAGCCCCGTTGTGCGCCCGTATTTATACGGCCCCAAACTGCCCGCGCAACGCCGCGGGACGCGCTGCGCAATTGTTTCTTTCTCCCCCGCCAGAAACATCCCCGCTTGTGATGCAAGCAGTGACCATTTTGTGACCAGGGGGAGAAAGATACTGGCAGTATGGGGCGTTAAAGTTTATTGAAGATTAAATTCTGCAGAACATGTAAATATATAAAGTTCACATAAAGTAAGTAATTATATAAAGTTTATATTAAACACGGTTTATATTATAGACTTAACAAAGTTGATATTATATAAAACTTAATATTGAACATGTAAATATACAAAGTTTCAAATATAATTTAAGGAATATATAACGTTTATATTAAAATATATAAAGTAAATATATAAAGTAAGAATTAACAGTAACAATTCCAAGGACTAGATTTAACTTAAAAGGTACACCCGTAGTAAGTATGAGACCTTAGCCTATAGTGACATGGAAACTAATTCTGCAGAAACCTAAAGGTTAACTGGTACTAGAATTAAGGCCGAGTGCAAATGTGTAGTAATTATATAACACTAGGATATAACAGGCAGGACACAAAGAATAACTAATAAGTGAGAGACCACATAACACGTAATGTACCCGGCCAAGAGGCCGTAAAAGACCTAATGGATAAGGAGAAGGGGTGTGACTACAAGTAGGGCTTACTAGCACCTAGACTGGGCAAAGTATTAGCTGCGGACAGCGGGACACTTGGGGACCGGCGCTGCACCCCCACCGCAGGCCAGCGGCCGGACCCCCCCCCCCCCGAAGGGCGAGTGCCAGCTGGCCGCGTGAGGCACTCAATGTAGCAGAGCAACAACGTCCCGTCTGACGTAGGATGTGAGCACTACTCTTCCGCCTGCCGTTTGCCATTATTTCTGATGTGGCGAGCCCGTCCCGAGACAGCTGGGTGCGGAGCGTAGTCATCTGAAGTCAAGCCTAGCGCCGAGAGGGCAGCGCGTAGGATCCTGGAGAAATCTCGCCTGGTGACAGGAGCGCTTGTAGGATCTGTGCTTGTAGGATCCGAAGAGTGTTGATTCCTGACCATGTAAGCGATACCTGGTCCCGTCGGAGCGTGCGTCGATTTTTTGTCGCGTAGCTCACCTCCCCCGGGCTGAAAGATATAAGGCAGTAAGGGTGGGCAGAAGCGGCGTGCAGTGTTATCGTGACAGGCAAGAGCACAGACGAGAGGGAAACCCTAGCTGAATCAATACGGAGACGAAAAACGGGGGAGGGAGCCCGGCAGCAGGAATTAAGAGAAACCTTAATTAACAATCCTGGATGAATAAAGAGCATCCGAATAATTATACTGTAGCAATGAAGGGGGGCTAACAAATCTAAGAATCTTCCAGCAAACGGAAGGGGGAAGTACCTTTGCTAAGAGCAAAGGTGGGAGAAAACCGGTAGAACAGCAAGGAGGCACAAAGCAACTATAACAGGGTAAGACGAAACACTATAAATCTTGAATATAAACAATACATATACCAAGAAAGGGTATAACAACTAAGCAACATATACATAAACAATAAAATGGAATAAGAACCAATTCTTAAAGCCAAATCTATAACATGCTTGTGTCCTAATCGGATGTAGAATGTGAGCGGGGAACATTACCCTTGGTCTCTATCCCATCTCTGCCTCCAGACGGGTGATTGGGCTGGATAGAAGCCAAGGAGTCTGCCTTGAGTGGCCGCTGAGTGTAGTCTTGTGTTGTCAATGAGCGTCTGCGAGCCGCAGCTAGTACGCCGTGAACTTCGGCAACATCTTTAGAACAGGAGCAAAGTGAAATCGACGGCAGGGAGCTGCCATTCAGTAACTGTAATAAGGATAATAAGAATACAATGTCGTAAATAATCGTACAATGAAGAATACAATGTAATATCGTAAATAACAGATGACGGCAAGTGCCGCAGAATGGAAGAAATTAAGAAAGCAACGCCAAACCATAATAACAATTTATATTTTAATAAAATAATACTGGAATGACAGTAACGGTACGGAGTAATATTAATACTGCCATATAGCCCAGCAAATAAAGAGAAGATAATAGTATTAACGTAGGCCCTGGGCGGCTGCATCCCGGCACCGCTGCGTGCGTTGATGGTGATCAGAGGAATATCCGGCTCGCGTTCTCTTCCTCGCCGCAGTAGGGTGTGAAAGGGGGGGGGGGGTTCCGGCTTGTCGTGGCTGCGAATAAAGGGAACAGAAGAAACCGGCATTGAGCGCCAAGCGGGCAGAGCGCAGTGGAAGGAATAGCGGTTGGAGGTAAGGGGCCCCTAACCTAATGATAGATGAGGTAAAATTAAATAGAATACCATTACGTAGTAGGAAACAACAATGGCGAAGGAACAAGAAGAGTAAAATAGCCCAGAAGGCCGGATGGCCAAAGAACGTTAGCGACCTATGGCCAACAGCATGCTGGCTGCGCTGGCCAACCACAAGCTGGCCGACGTCATGCTAACTGACTGGCTTGAGCTTGCCGAAAGGAAGGCCGAATGGCCAGTTTTTTGCATGACACCGTGCGCGAGGCCATGCTAAACTTCTCGGTAGCATCCAAATGTAACTTAATGTACTGTCGATACGATGAAGAATGGGTGGTCAGATATAATGCACAAAATTCAGAATAGAATATATAATGAGGGAAACGAGTGTAATAGGACGAAATAACCGGAGGAGAAAAAAAAATTGTGGGGGGGGGGGCCACCCGAATGCACTGCAACTAGCGTACCTTAGCTGAAAATAACTTAAAGGCACAGAGGCAAAGCAATAGATTAATACAAATCCTAATTGATAGTCCCTTAATAACAAATTGAACGTGAAACTTAAACAAAGAGTAAATTGCGGGAGAAAAATTTTTCCGTAATAAATACAAATCAAATTGCGAGTCCAACAATAACAAAATTAACAGACACGCAGACGTAGGAGGAACCGATAAGCCGCGGCTCGCGCACCGCTAGCCATACCTAAACATACCTAGACAGGAAGGGGAGAAGCATAAAGGTAGCCCAGCAAAAGACTAGTAATTAGTAATTAGTAACTCTGCAAATAGCACATCCTGGCTGACTTAATAATTTACTTAGTAATTTATTTACTTTTGCGAGGGCAGTGGCGAGGGCAGGCGGAGTGAGGCGGAGCCCCGTTGTGCGCCCGTATTTATACGGCCCCAAACTGCCCGCGCAACGCCGCGGGACGCGCTGCGCAATTGTTTCTTTCTCCCCCGCCAGAAACATCCCCGCTTGTGATGCAAGCAGTGACCATAACTCTGCAAATAGCACATCCTGGCTGACTTTACTTAATAATTTAATTAGTAACTCTGCAAATAGCACATCCTGGCTGACTTTACTTAATGACGTAAGGCAAGGAAAAATGAACAAACATACTGAACACAGCAACGCAAATTTAAACATGCGACATGAGCAAAGCATCAACTGTCGGAGTAAATTAAGGTAGGCTGTTAGGGAAAAGGAATCCGTGGTAATCTGAAAGCAGGAGGCATGTTAGTGCTGAAATGTAGAACGTAATTAAGAGGAAGGGCAAGGCATGTCGCGAGATGTCTGCCAGTACAAAATAAGAAACCTTCCAATAAAGGTGAAAAAATCTTAATTTACATTGTCTTAGGAAGGCAAAGAACGGGATATCATTAAATATACGACGTTCCCGACGACGCTTCGACGCCGCCATCTGCTGGAGTGTACCGTGCCCCAGGCAACGTGGGGGCCACCCCCTGTCCAGGTCACCTGAATAGGGGCAAGGCATGGCACGTGATAACTGCAGGTACAAAATAAGGGTATACAATCGGCGTGCATATATAACCATTATTACATTAAGAGAACGGAGGTGAAGCATAACATAAATATAACCAAATAAGTAACGTGAATAAACTGCAAGAGCCAAGCGTAAATACTGTAATCACTGAGGAAACTAAACTGCAAAGCTAAGCATAAACTACTGTAACTACCGATGAAACTAGGCAAAAATGCAGGGCCAGGAGACGTGAAGCTAAAATAAGGGCCCGCGAATACTGCAAATAGCACATCCTGTCTGACTTTACTTAATAATTCTTAGGAACTCTGCAAATAGCACATCCTGGCTGACTTTACTTAATAATTTACTTAGTAACTCTGCAACTAGCACTGCCTGTCTGACTTTACTTAATAAATTACTTGGTAACTCTGCAAATAGCACATCCTGGCTGTCATTACTTAATGACGTAAGGCAGGGTAAAAGTGGGCGAGCATACTGAACACAGCAACGCAAAATTAACATGCGACATGAGCAACGCATCAACTGTCGGAGTAAATTAAGGAGGCTGTTTGGGAAAGAGAGTCCGAGGTAACCTGAAACAGGAGGCATGTTAGCGCTGAGACGTAGAACATAATTATGAATAGGGCAATGCATGGCACGTGGTATCTGCAAGTACAAAATAAGGGTATACAATCGGCGTGGATATATAGCCATTTTACATTAAGAGAACGGAGGAGATGCATAACCTAAATATAACCAAATAAGCGACGTGAATAGACTGCAAGAGCCAAGCGAAAGTACTGTAACTACTGAGGAAACTAGGCAAAATGCAAGGCCAGGGAACGTAAAGCAAATTAAGGGGCCCGCAAATACTGCAAATAGCACCTCCTGGCTGACATACTTAATAAATTACTTATAACTCTGCAAATAGGACATCCTGGCTGACTTTACTTAATGACGTAAGACAAGGAAAAGTGAACAAGCATACTGTAACACAGCGAACGCGAAGATTTGAACGTGCGACATGCACAAGGCTACGAATGCCTGAGTAAAAAGTTAGGCTGGGGCAAAGTGAATCCGAGGTGATCTGAAAGCAGAGGCATGTCAGTGCTGAAATGTAGAACATAAATATGAATAAGGGCAAGGCATGTCGCGAGATGTCTGCTAGTACAAAATAAGAAACCTTCCATATTTTCTCACACCAAGTGTGAGAAAGTCTTAATTACAGTGTCTTAGGAAGGCAAAGAATGGGAATCATTAAATATACGACGTTCCCGACGACGCTTCGACGCCGCCATCTGCTGGAGGATACCGTGCCCCAGGCAACATGGGGGCCACCCCCCTGTCCAGGGCACGGCCCCTGGAACTGGACGCCGAGGACTTAACGAACATAACGAAGTCATCCTGGATTGCCGGCGGCAACGCCGAACCCAGGGCCTGTGGTGCGTACCGTTAGACGTAAACCTGCCGTCGTCGTCGAGCTGATCTCAGGTCCTTGCTCCAACGCCGGCGTCTCCCTCCGACGAAGAAGAACAACAGACGACACAGGCGGACGAACGCTGAACTTACGACGTAGGAGGAATCCCTGCTTCAACGGACGGGCAGGGCGCTTAAGACAAACACACCAGGCTACACTGGCCAGGCGGGAGCGCCTGGGAACCAACCTGCCGGCAACACCGGCCAGACGGAGGACATGGAGTAACGGTCCTGGCTACCCCCCAGGCAAGCAGGGCACGTGCCTGAGGGCCTGGACGGCGGAAAGCTTGAAATAACACACCGGGCAACACCGGCCAGACGTACGTCTGGGGACTACATGCCGGACTTACACCGGCCGACGGACGTCTGGGGACATCTTGATCGGCGCCACTCTGGGGAAGACGTACCTGGGGACTCCGGGACACCGAAGGGCCTGGGGCTAACGCCCCGGGCAACACGGCCGGGCGAGACGTCGGAGGCGACGTGCCTAGCAGAGAACACACCACACACGGCAAGGACCCCGTGGCCTACCAACCACGCGTTGCCACACGGCATGCGCAGGGCCTAGACGAAAAGGGGAGGGGGGGGGGGGGGCCGCACACAGGCGCGGCCGTACGGGCGCAAGACAGCCCGAGCCCCGACGTGGGAAGCTGTGGCGCAAAGCCACGTGGATTAGCACCCAAAAGGGGACAGGAAGGGCGGGACACAGCCCCACCGTGCGCGCCACGGAACGCCGTGCCACGTGGCAGCACGACCAGGCGCGTGCCCCGTTGCAGGCCCGGGCGGAGGGCTGGACCTGTCCACGAGTCGTCGCCAGGGGCGACGCTTGTCCGCTCAGGGGGACCCGACCCCTGGGGACATCCCAGGGAAGCCGGCAGGCCGGCAACAGGGAACACCCGAGGGAAAACAGGAAAGACGCAGAAGCACGCCCTGCCGGCCAGGCACGTGACGCCCGGCAAGGCATGCATGGGCCCCAAGGCGGGGCCCGCCATAGGGCCGCCCACGCCTGGCCACGTGTCGCCGCCGCCGAGAACATGCGCCCCGGGCGTAGGACCGAACCTGGCCACAAACCGTCGCCGACGGCGACACATGTCCTCGGACAAGGCGAAGCCTGGCCCCCTGAGACACCCAGGGAAACCCGGCGGGCCGGCGCCAGGGAGCCCCGGAGGAAAGGCGGGAAGGACGCCGAAGCCCGCCCAGACGACCCCAAGGCCAATTAAAGGAGACGGCCCCTAGGCAGAGCACAAAGGGCGTAGGGCCCACCACGCCTGGCCACAAGGCGACGCCGGCAGGTTCACGCCTGGCCGCCGACGGGGCCCCGGGCAGGGCGCGCGCCTGGGCACGCCGCGCGGCGGGGCCCCTTGGACACGGACGGGCACGGCTGGACGGGGCCCCACATGAGAGGAGACCGAACGCAGGCCACTAGGGACGCGGCCCAGGGCACGCCGACCCTAAGCCAGCCACGCGACCAGCACGGCACGGGGGTGCCCGGCACAGGCCCAGGGAGGGCGCCCCAGCTCTCCAGGAACAACAGCAGAGAGCCCGAAGGACTAACTAAGGCGGCACACACGTACCGCGAGGGGAAGGCGCTTGGCACACGCCGCACTGGGGAGACCTGACTAGAGTTGAACAGAAAACCTCACCTTGGGTTTAGAAGTGTAGGGCAGGAGGGGCCTGCCGGAACAGTCTGGGGTGTCGAGGGCCCCAGGATGTCCGTGAGAGAGAGGCCAGGTACCGAGGCAGCTGGCGTGTTGTCCATCTCGTGCGAAGTCGGGCGGCCGGGGAGTGGTTGCGAGGGCAGCGGCGAGGGCGGGCGGAGTGAGGTAGAGCCCCATTGTGCGCCCGTATTTATACGGCCCCAAACTGCCCGCGCAACGCCGCGGGACGCGCTGCACAATTGTTTCTTTCTCCCCCGCCAGAAAAATCCCCGCTTGTGAAGCAGTGACCATTTCAGCCTACTATGCAAGGCCCGATTTGCCTAATAAGCCAAGTTTTCATGAATTAATGTTTTTTCGACTACCTAACCTACCTAACCTAACCTAACCTAACTTTTTCGGCTACCTAACCTAACCTAACCTATAAAGATAGGTTAGGTAGGGTTGGTTAGGTTCGGTCATATATCTACATTAATTCTAACTCCAATAAAAAAAATTGACCTCATACATAATGAAATGGGTAGCTTTATCATTTCATAAGAAAAAAATTAGAGAAAATATATTAATTCAGGAAAACTTGGCTTATTAGGCAAATCGGGCCTTGCATAGTAGGCATAGAAGTGCATTCTGGCTACTAGGTACGACATATATATATATATATATATATATATATATATATATATATATATATATATATATATATATATATATATATATGTCGTACCTAATAGCCAGAACGCACTTCTCAGCCTACTATGCAAGGCCTGATTTGCCTAATAAGCCAGGTTTTCATGAATTAATGTGTTTTCGACAACCTAACCTACCTAACCTAACCTAACCTAACTTTTTCGGCTACCTAACCTAACCTAACCTATAAAGATAGGTTAGGTTAGGTTAGGTAGGGTTGGTTATGTTCGGTCATATATCTACGTTAATTTTAACTCCAATTAAAAAAAATTGACCTCATGCATAATGAAATGGGTAGCTTTATCATTTCATAAGAAAAAAATTAGAAAAAATATATTATTTCAGGAAAACTTGGCTTATTAGGCAAATCGGGCCTCGCATAGTAGGCTGAGAAGTGCGTTCTGGCTACTAGGTTCGACATATATATATATATATATATATATATATATATATATATATATATATATATATATATATATATATGTCGTACGTAGTAGCCAGAATGCACTTTTCAGCCTACTATGCAAGGCCCGATTTGCCTAATAAGCCAAGTTTTCATGAATTAATGTTTTTTCGACTACCTAACCTAACCTAACCTAACTTTTTCGGCTACCTAACCTAACCTAACCTATAAAGATAGGTTAGGTTTGGTTAGGTTCGGTCATATATCTACGTTAATTCTAACTCCAATAAAAAAAATTTACCTCATACATAATGAAATGGGTAGCTTTATCATTTCATAAGAAAAAAATTAGAGAAAATATATTAATTCAGGAAAACTTGGCTTATTAGGCAAATCGGGCCTTGCATAGTAGGCTGAGAAGTGCGTTCTGGCTACTAGGTACGACATATATATATATATATATATATATATATATATATATATATATATATATATATATATGTCGTACCTAGTAGCCAGAACGCACTTCTCGGCCTACTATGCAAGGCCTGATTTGCCTAATAAGCCAAGTTTTCCTGAATTACTATATTTTCTCAATTTTTTTTCTTATGAGATGATAAAGCTACCCATTTCATTATGTATGAGGTCAATATTTTTTTATTGGAGTTAAAATTAACGTAGATATATGACCAAACCTAACCAACCCTACCTAACCTAACCTAACCTATCTTTTTAGGTTAGGTTAGGTTAGGTAGCTGAAAAAGTTAGGTTACGTTTGGTTAGGTAGGTTAGGTAGTCAAAAAACAATTAATTCATGAAAACTTGGCTTATTAGGCAAATCGGGCCTTGCATAGTAGGCAGAGAAGTGCGTTCTGGCAATTAGGTACGACATATATATATATATATATATATATATATATATATATATATATATATATATATATATATATATATATGTCGTACCTAGTAGCCAGAATGCACTTCTATGCCTACTATGCAAGGCCCGATTTGCCTAATAAGCCAAGTTTTCATGAATTAATTGTTTTTCGACTACCTAACCTACCTAACCTAACCTAACCTAAATTTTTCGGCTACCTAACCTAACCTAACCTATAAAGATAGGTTAGGTTAGGTTAGGTAGGGTTGGTTAGGTTCGGTCATATATCTACCTTAATTTTAACTCCAATAAAAAAAATTGACCTCATACGTAATGAAATGGGTAGCTTTATCATTTCAAAAGAAAAAAATTAGAGAAAATATATTAATTCAGGAAAATTTGGCTTATTAGGCAAATCGGGCCTTGCATAGTAGGCCGAGAAGTGCGTTCTGGCTACTAGGTACGACATATATATATATATATATATATATATATATATATATATATATATATATATATATATATATATATATATATATATGTCGTACCTAGTAGCCAGAACGCACTTTTTGGCCTACTATTCAAGGCCCGATTTGCCTAATAAGCCAAGTTTTCCTTAATTAATATATATTCTCTAATTTTTTTCTTATGAAATGATAAATCTACCCTTTTCATTATGTATGAGGTCAATTTTTCTTTATTGGAGTTAAAATTAACGTAGATATTTGACCGAACCTAACCAACCCTACCTAACCTAACCTAACCTATCTTTATAGGTTAGGTTAGGTTAGGTAGCCGAAAAAGTTAGGTTAGGTTAGGTTAGGTAGTCGAAAAACAATTAATTCATGAAAACTTGGCTTATTAGGCAAATCGGGCCTTGCATAGTAGGCTGAGAAGTGCGTTCTGGCTACTAGGTACGACATATATATATATATATATATATATATATATATATATATATATATATATATATATATATATATATATATATATATATATATATATATAAACGATTCTTCGCGGCAGGGGATCGTATTCCAGGGACCATAGGATTAAGGACTTGCCCGAAACGCTACGCGTACTAGTGGCTGTACAAGAATGTAACAACTCTTGTATATATATCAAAAAAAAAAAAAAAAACAAAAAAAAAACAAAAAATTAAAAATGGTGGCGGCGGCTCACTCTGGCCCCCCCACCAAAGGGGCCAACACCGAAGGTAAACACAAGAGCGTCCCCGCCCCCGTGTTGGATACAAGACACTCCGTACATTGACACCATCGCACACTAATATTTTTACCACTTCGGACACCAGCTTTCGACGTTTCGCATATGTGTACGTGTTCCATATTAAAACGACAATATAATGCTATTAACAATTAAAATCTTCTATTTAACAGGCATATAGTTATTAAATGAAGTTTAGTGATGTAATAGACATAATCCGGAGTTGGTAAGGACGCCGCCCGCCAGCGTAAACACAACACACCCGAATGCCTACAAACACGATACAACGCACAAAACACAACACTTCTGTCAGTTTTTGGATAAACTCCTTTTATATTTATTATGTGAGAGTTATACATGTATAAAATGATAACTATTATAGGTAAGCGCCTAATATTTAATATTAATCAATAAAAAAGAAGTCAGAAGCCACACGCCTGTCTGTACATGTCTTTTGTGTAAAAGTATTTTGGGCGCTCATGTACTTGTGCGCTAGCTGGCGTTCACAACTGTTCTCGCCTACAAGCATTAGAATTAAACAAACGAATTTATTTTTTCATTTATATACAAGAAGAGAAGGCTACCCTTGAGTCTGTAATATTCATCTGATCACTGGTCTCCCATTTGGTCCTCATTGCTTTATCTTACTATTATTGAATGTCAATAACCGTATTATGCAATTTCAATTTCTTCTATTTCTTTCTTTATTATGCACCCCATACCCATCCCGTGGGCGGTGGTGTAAAGGATTACAGAGGCACATAATCGGTTCAGGAACTGAACCCTCTAGTTCGTTTAGCTAAGCAAATAACAATGTTTGACGCTAGTTACAAAATTATATATATATATATATATATATATATATATATATATATATATATATATATATATATATATATATATATATATATATATATATATATATATATATATATATATATATATATATACGTATACATATATACATACACATACATATTTAATCACCTACACAAATACACACATCAATAATCTTTGTGTCACAGGTGATCAACAAGAGGCTCACAACAGTCACTATAAAAGGCACTTTACATCTATAGTGAGTCACACAGTTACTACTCTTGCTGCAAACCCACCCAACTGGGCGGCAGCTTTACAGTCATGTGCTCCACACCCACCCAACTGGGCGGCAGTTTTACAGTCATGTGCATGCATTACCTACAGTAAGCAAATTTTTGATACTTCGCTAAGATTTCGGGCAGCACATCATTATGAATGAAGTACTTACACATTTCATTATGCAACTTTAATAAAGTTGTCCATCAGCATTTTGTGGTGTTCAGCTACCCTTATCTTCTGTATGTTCCTCACATTACCAGTATACACAAACATTGACATGTAGGGATATAGACCCTCAGGTAAGTTAGTAATTTAAATGCACAGTAGCAGTCCTAGGCGTTCAATCCCCGACCGCCGTCCAAGTGGTTTGGCACCATTCCTCCCCATCCCATCCCCCAGTCTTGATAAGTCAGATATATTGTTTGTTAACACATTTCTCAACAATGAACAGTCAGTTTTATCAAGCTAACATATCCTAACACAACGAGTGAGAGTATTAACTGGTCTAATTATTTTATTAGACCAGTATATATTATTAGATTATACTGGTATAATTATATATATATATATATATATATATATATATATATATATATATATATATATATATATATATATATATATATGTCGTACCTAATAGCCAGAACGCACTTCTCAGCCTACTATTCAAGGCCCGATTTGCCTAATAAGCCAAGTTTTCATGAATTAAGGTTTTTTCGTCTACCTAACCTACCTAACCTAACCTAACCTAGCTTTTTTTGGCTACCTAACCTAACCTTACCTATAAATATAGGTTAGGTTAGGTTAGGTAGGGTTGGTTAGGTTCGGTCATATATCTACGTTAATTTTAACTCCAATAAAAAAAAATTGACCTCATACATAGAGAAAAGGGTTGCTTTATCATTTCATAAGAAAAAAAATATAGTAAATATATTAATTCAGGAAAACTTGGCTTATTAGGCAAATCGGGCCTTGAATAGTAGGCTGAGAAGTGAGTTCTGGCTACTAGGTACGACATATATATATATATATATATATATATATATATATATATATATATATATATATATATATATATATATATATAATTATACCAGTATAATCTAATAATATATACTGGTCTAATAAAATAATTAGACCAGTTAATACTCTCACTCGTTGTGTTAGGATATGTTAGCTTGATAAAACTGACTGTTCATTGTTGAGAAATGTGTTAACAAACAATATATCTGACATTATCAAGACTGTAGCTTGCTTAGCAAAAGGAACTTTTTTTAAATTTGGGTTCAGTTTAACTACCGCTCAATGGATGAGTAATTGGGGCATAATAAAGGCACTAAGCTGATAAAATGAAAGATGGGAAAACAACATTAGAGAGATAAACTCGAGAGACGTTTTCATGTTAACCCGAAAATTATTTGAGGAGCAAGATGGACTGCGGGTCAGGCAATTGGTCTTCATGCTATCGTGATGGGGGATCAGCCATTATACGTGTTAATGACTCTTGTATAGTTGTATAGTTAAGGACAACAGGGTAAAGGGGTAATGGGCATTGTGGTTGATTGTTCTACCTGGGAATCCTCCACCGTTTTATATCTTATGTATGTATGTATGTATGTATGTATGTATGTATGTATGTATGTATGTATGTATGTATGTATGTATGTATGTACTAACCTAGTTGTGGTTGCGGGGGTTGAACTTTGGCTCTTTGGTCCCGCCTCTCAACCGTCAATCAACTGATGTACAGATTCCTGAGCCTACTGGGCTCTGTCATATCTACATTTGAACCTGTATATGGAGTCAGCCTCCACCACATTACTGCCTAATGCATTCCATTTATTAACTACTCTGACACTGAAAAGTTCTTTCTATAATCTCCCTGGCTCATTTGGGTACTCAGCTTCCACCTGTGTCCCCTTGTGCGTGTACCACATGTGTTAAATAAATGTATGTATGTATGTATGTATGTATGTATGTATGTATGTATGTATGTATGTATGTATGTATGTATGTATGTATGTATGTATGTAAGGAGAGAAAGAGATGAAGACCGAGACAGAGAAATAGATATAGACAGAGTCAGGGAGAGAATGTTAAACACAGAGACGGATAGATAAGGATATGCAAAATCAGTGAGAGAATGACAGAGATAGAACGAGGAAAGAGACAGAGAGATAGGCTGACACAGAGAATGGCAGAAACGAGGAGAGGCAGAGACAGAGGGACAGGGACAGACGGACAGGGACAGACGGACAGGGCCAGGGACGGGGGAACAGAGGGGGGCAGTGGGACAGAGAGGGAGACAGGGACAGAGAAGGGGACAGGGACAGAGACAGAGGGACAGGGTCAGAGAGGGGAACCGGGGGACAGAAGGAGGAGAGGGGGGCAGGAGACCAAGAGAGAGGGGACAGAGGAGAGACAGGGGATAGAAAGAGTGGGCAGGGGGACAGAGGGAGGGACAGGGACAGATAGAGAAAGACAGGAACAGGGGGGCAGAAAGGGCGGACAGGGGGACAGATAGAGGGACAGGGGGCAGAGACAGGGACAAGGGGACTGGAGGAAAGGGAGGGGGACAGATGAAGGACAGCGGACAGAAAGAGTGGGCAGGGGGACAGAGAGGTACAGGGGACAGAGAGAAGGACAGGGGGACAGAGATGGACAGGGGGACATAGAGGAACAGGGGGACAGAGAGTGACAGGGGGACAGAGAGAGGGACAATGGGATAGAGAGGGACAGGGGGACAGAGAGATGGAAAGGGGGGACAAGGGGACAAAGGGAAAGGGATCGGGGACAGAGGACAGAAAATGTGGGCAAGGGGTCAAAGTGAGGGACAGGGGGACAAAGATGGACAGGGGGACAGGAGGAAAGGGGGGGAGATGTACGAGGGGGAATGTTTGCGAGAGATGGAGAAGGGGTATTTAGAACGGTAAGTTAGAGAGGGGACAACTAAGGCGCATCATTGAAAAGCAAAGCAAATGAGCATCATTGCAGTAGCAGGAGCCACGCACATCTTCAGCCTGCGTTGTTGAGACATTGTCAATTAAGCGGTGTCCAATAGCAGTATCTTCGGTATTTAAGCGATACCTTAAAAAATACTGGAATTATTGAAAATATTAATCCAGATATTAATCCCCTTGTGCAACGCACACAAGAGGCAACAGCTTCTAGCTCTACAAGCGGCAATATAAAATAGAGAATAGGCGATTGTTTTCACTCATAGTGTAATAAACCCACGGACCCACCCACCCGCTGAAGCCGTAAATACCAAGACATTACTTCCGTTTAAAATTCAGCCGGAATAATCCTCAGGTATGTGGAGGATGTGGGAGGCCTTTGATCAACCGCCGACTTCCTGCCCCGTCGACGGGGCCATCAGCCCTCAGCCAAATTCATGTGAAACATGTATGTGTGTGTATTAAATATTTTAATTTATTATTCCCAAGATTTAGCTGTTAGCTCTTGGACCCCGCCTTTCTAAGCGTCGGTTGTCTAATGTACCAACTCTCAGCCTCTTTTCCTCCATCATATCTAAACAACATATATTTTTATCTAACACACACACACACATCCCCAAGATGCAGCCTTTAGCAGCTTCCTGACTTTCAGGTTCCTATTTACTGCAAGGTGAATAGAGGCATTAGTGTGTGTATGTTTGTGTCTGTGTGTGTGTGTGTGTGTGTACGTGTGTACGTGTGTGTGTGCGTGTGTGTGTTTGTGTGTATACTCACCTAGTTGTGGTTGCGGGGGTTGAGCTCTGGCTCTTTGGTCCCACCTCTCAACTGGCAATCAACTGATGTACAGATTCCTGAACCTACTGGGCTCTATCATATCTGCATTTGAAACTGTGTATGGAGTCAGCCTCCAATGTGTAATAGTCAACAAAATAAAATCCAGCCCATCAACCGTGAAGAGCTCAGTCCCCCAGGGTACTGTGCTTGCTCCAGTACTTTTTCTCATCCTCATTTCGGACATAGACAAGAACACAACATATAGCACTGTATCATCCTTTGCAGATGACACTAGGATCTTCATGAGAGTAGGCAACATAGAGGACACGGCGAACCTCCAGTCAGATGTAGATCAGGTCTTTCTATGGGCTACAGAAAATAATATGGTGTTTAACGAAGATAAGTTCCAGCTCATGCGCTATGGAAAAAATGAAAATATAAAAACGGAAACCACGTACAAAACTCAGGCAAATCATAACATAGAACGAAAAGGCAATGTAAAGGATCTGGGTGTACTCATGTCGGAAGACCTTACCTTTAAGAACACAATAAAGTAGCCGTCACAACTGCAAGAAAAATGACAGGTTGGATAACAAGAACTTTTCACACTAGAGATGCTATACCGATGATGATACTTTTCAAAACGCTTGTGCTCTCTAGAGTGGAGTACTGCTGCACAATGACAGCACCTTTCAAAGCTGGAGAAATTACTGACCTGGAGAGCGTGCAGAGATCCTTTACTGCTAGAATCCACTCAGTAAAACATCTAAACTATTGGGACCGACTAAAGAGCCTAAAACTGTACTCCCTTGAGCGCAGGCGGGAGAGGTACATAATAATTTACACGTGGAAAATATTAGAGGGGCTGGTCCCAAACCTGCACACAGAAATAACATCACATGAGACCAGAAGACATGGCAGGATGTGCAGAATACCCCCGTTGAAAAACAGAGGTGCAACTGGTACTCTGAGAGAGAACTCTATCAACATCAGAGGTCCGAGACTGTTCAACACGCTTCCACTACACATAAGGGGCATAACTGGCCGACCCCTCACAGTGTTCAAGAGAGAACTGGATAAGCACCTCCAAAGGATACCTGATCAACCAGGCTGTGACTCATACGTCAGGCTGCGAGCAGCCGCGTCCAACAGCCTGGTTGATCAGTCCGGCAACCAGGAGGCCTGGTCGACGACCGGGCCGCGGGGACGCTATAAGCCCCGGAAGCACCTCAAGGTAAGGTTGCTAAGTATTCTTATATATCTACGTCTAGCTTCCAAGACAAGCACGTTATTACTTGATTGCAAACTGTTTATTGCTCGTAGTGAGGAAAGAGGAAGTAATTAAGCAGTATTAATAGTATGAAGTATTAATAATTAATACTTCAGTGTTGTCAATAATTTCGAGAGACATGAGACAAGCCCATGACATTACTCTAACAAGAGAAATGTTGAACAAGAATACTTGCATAATAGACAAAACCCAAGATTCAAGAAGATTACAAATTCTTGAGGCAATTCACATAAGAATAGAGCGACCTACCATGAACACCCAAATGGTAATTACAGTCTTGGTAATTACAGAATCACGGAACTATTTACTCTACCCACCATGAGAGTAAGGACAAGACAAGAACATATCGATGCCAACACAGAAGACAATGTCCAACATAACAGGCCAATTACACTGGATTAATCTTTGTGTTTAGATAGGAGATGCCTCGTATGGGCCAATAAGCCTTCTGCAGCCCCTATGTTTATCCCTTATGTATCCCCCCATGTTTTCACCTTCATTGTATATATATATGTACATGTATGTATGAGAGTGTGTACATGTATATATAATATTAATAATTTTGTAACTAGTGTCACAAATTGTTATTTGCTTAGCTAAACGAACTAGAGGGTTCAGTTCCTGAACCGATTATGTGCCTCTGTAATTCTTTACACCACCGCCCACGGGATGGGTATGGGGTGCATAATAAAGAAAGAAATAGAGTTGAATTGGCCTGATTAAGACTTTATGACCATGTAATCTATGTTTTGCTCCACTACTTACTGGTTGAGTATGGGGTGCATAACAAATAATAGCCTCCTTCGGGGGCGCCTTGTTTCTAAACGTGTTAGTCTTAAATCCTTTAATCTCAAATCTTGCTACAATGTACCTCTTAATATATGTTATGTACTCTCGCAACCCAATGTACCTTCTTGTATATAAATAAATAGATTTCAACTGTAAGGGGGGTATAGTTTGCACCTTGTTATTCTAATAATGGATAAATAATTCTAATAATGGAAGCGCTAATTATATGAACAAGTGCCATGTATTTATTCAGACGAGAACAACAGCGAACACAAACCAGCGCATATACGAACGGAATGGTTTGTATGTACAAACTTCTCAGTGAACGAAGTTGTTTCTAGCCCGGTATCCGAAATTGCAGTATACGACTTGACCAGTCCCCCCCGTGTTGACGCTCCTGGACACCATACCTGGTGGCGGCTCCCAGAGATCTTTTACTCCACGAGCCCGGCCTGGGGCCGTCCTGCTGGGCTCCTCTCTCCTCCCAGGTGTGTACCGTCTGTCCCAGCCCGCCCCTGACTTGTCATCCCAGGTGTGTCCCAGCCCGCCCCTGACTTGACATCCCAGGTGTGTCCCAGCCCGCCCCTGACTTGTCATCCCAGGTGTGTCCCAGCCCGCCCCTGACTTGCCATCCCAGGTGTGTCCCAGCCCGCCCATGTCGTGTAATGCCAGGTGTGTCGCAGCCCGCCCATGTCTTGTCATCCCAGGTGTGTCCCAGCCCGCCCATGTCTTGTCATCCCAGGTGTGTCCCAGCCCGCCCATGTCTTGTCATCCCAGGTGTGTCCCAGCCCGCCCCTGACTTGTCATCCCAGGTGTGTCCCAGCCCGCCCATGTCGTGTAATGCCAGGTGTGTCCCAGCCCGCCCATGTCGTGTAATGCCAGGTGTGTCCCAGCCCGCCCATGTCGTGTAATGCCAGGTGTGTCCCAGCCCGCCCATGTCTTGTCATCCCAGGTGTGTCCCAGCCTGCTCCAGTGTTGTTTTCCCAGGTGTGTCCCAGCCCGCCCCTATCTTGTCATCCCAGGTGAGGCCCAGCCCGACCCTGTCATGTTTTCCCAGGTGTGTCCCAGCCCGCCCCCTGTCATGTCATCCCAGGTATGTCCCAGCCCGCCCCCTGTCATGTCATCCCAGGTGTGTCCCAGCCCACCCTAGCGTTGTCATCCCAGGTGTGTCCCAGCCTGCCCCAGTGTTGTAATCCTTGGTGTGTGGCCCAGCCTGCCCCAGTGTTGTCATCCCAGGTGTGTCCCAGCCTGTCCCAGTGTTGTCATCCCAGGTGTGTCCCAGCCTGCCCCAGTGTTGTCATCCCAGGTGTGTCCCAGCCTGCCCCAGTGTTGTCATCCCAGGTGTGTCCCAGCCTGCCCCAGTGTTGCCTTCCCAGATGTGTCCCAGCCCAACCCACTGTTGTCATCCCAGGTGTGTCCCAGCCCACTCCCAGTGATATCATCCCAGTTGTGTCCTAGCCTGCACCTGTGCTGTCATCCCTGACCCATGTATCAGTTGGGTCAACCGATCTATCAGATTCCAAAAATGTGCAACCATGTTGGAACAGACAGAATCCCAAAGAAAATTGTTGAAAACATCTTCATAACTTGATAAACAAGAATGATTTATATGTCAGAAGAAAGACGAAAACATAATCTATATGTTAAAATTCTACCAGGAAAATATTTTAAGTAAAACCGAAGATAATAATAATAATAATAATTTTTATTTAGGTAAGGTACATACATAAAGAGATTTTACAAAGTTTGTTGGCTTTATAGATAGAGCTAGTACATACAATGCCTAAAGCCACTATTACGCAAAGCGTTTCGGGCAGGAAAAACATTAATGACTAAAGCTTAAAACTAATGGGTAAAAAGAAAAGATGTGATGAGTACATATAAAAAATAGAGGTAAAAGAGGGGGGAACATTGTTGAAAAAGCAGCACAAATACAATTACAAATTATTACAGAAAATTACATTCAAACAGCGTTGATTTGAAAAACAAAAAAAACAAAAAACATACATGGGTTGACAACAGAGGGGTAAGGTGGGTTACATGGAATTTATTAGGTATAGCTTCGTTTTTAACTTAAACTGGTTGAGAGAGGTACAGTCTTTAACATTGTTGGGAAGGTCATTCCACATTCTGGGCCCCTTGATTTGTAGAGCATTTCTGGTTTGATTTAGTCGTACTCTAGGAATATCAAAACTTTATTTCTGGTGTGGTGCTCATGGGTTCTGTTACAACCTTCTATGAAGCTTTTGAGATCAGGATTGGCATTATAGTTTAGCGTTTTATATATGTATAATACACATGAGAGAATGTGCAGTGACTTAATGTCTAACATATTCAGAGATTTGAGTAGGGGTACCGAGTGATGTCTGGGGCCAGAATTGGATATTGTCCTAATAGCAGCTTTGTGTTGAGTAATTAGAGGACGTAAGTGATTTTGGGTAGTAGAGCCCCAAGCACAAATACCATAGTTGAGATATGGATAGATAAGGGAGTAATAGAGAGTCACCAGGGCAGGGCGTGGTACATAATATTTCAGATTCAGATTCAGATTCAGATGTTTATTCAGGTAAGGTATATACATACAAGTGATGTTACATTAATGGATTGATATATAGATAGAGCTAGTACATACAATGCCTAAAGCCACTATTACGCAATGCGTTTCGGGCAAGATCTTAGAAAGAATGCCCACAGTTTTTGAAACTTTTTTTGATATGTTTAGAATGTGTCCCTGGAAATTCAGCTTGTGGTCAATGAGAATGCCAAGGAATTTGCCATCTAATTTGTTACAAATTTGGGTATTGTTTATTTTGAGATTTATTTGATTAGAGGATTTATTGCCAAACAGAATATAGAAAGTTTTGTCAATGTTAAGGGTGAGTTTGTTGGCAGTTAGCCACAGATGGACTTTATTAAGCTCAGTATTTACTGTGGCATTTAGAGCAAGGGGATCAGGACTGGAGTAAATGAAGGTTGTGTCATCAGCAAATAGAATTGGTTTGAGGTGTTGGGAGGCATTTGGAAGGTCATTAACACTTTCGCGCTCCCTGGGAATAGGCTGACCGTAAGCCCTAAGTGGGCCGTTCGTGTCAGCCTACTGCGCGTCAGCACTAAAATGTTTATAATCTTTTCGGGGTGGGGAGCTTAATTTTGGCGGTATGTATTTAAATTTGGTATCATTGTGTTCGCGAGAGAATGCTCTAGAGGAATATATATATAAAATGTCACCAAAGACAACATGAGAACCACACCGAATAACAAACTGTGGCGTTCGTTAGCGGTGAGCGTAAAACCGGGCATCAATGTTTACGATGTTTTTATGTTTGCGAACCCCAGATTTGTTATTCGTGGTTTATTTTGGTATCATTGTGACCTCAATAAAATTCCCTACACGGACATATAAATATACACAATAAATAATGGTGTCGCCCCACCCACAGGAATGTGGGAAGTTGGCTTAGGGTTACCCGCTCCAGCGCGCCCAGCTGCACATGCACTCAACCACAACTGAAAAGTTTATACTCTCCTCATGTCTGTGACCCTCATTTTCGATGTACGTGTTTTTTTTTGGTATCACTGTGTAGCTAATGAAATGTTCTATAAGAACATATGTATAACATTTCACCAAAGCTAACATTACGCGACCAGCAACCAAAGAACTGCGTGCTTTGTTTCGCGCTCACGCTAAACTCCGCTAAACTCTCCCTATATGTTGCTACTCTGATTGTGTTTATCAAGTCAAAACTTGTTGCATATGGTTTTGTTTGGTATCACAGTGATCGCAATAAAATTGCCTACACAGACATATGCATAAAAGTGGGTTACACGTGCGCGCCTCACCCCCAAACGCGTCGATGCCTCACCCGCCCAAACACCCGTTTCCACACCCGCTACACCCAATACACCCGACAAACAAAAATATTGTTCCAATGGAAGTTTTTGTGCTACATTGTTCATTTTGGTGTCAAAATACTCGCAATAAGATGCACTATGTAGACATACCAATCTGAGCACTAAGAACCGGAATATATATAGAGCTACCCACAGCAAAGTATGAAGAAGTAATAACCTCAAAATGTGTAATATAAATTATGTGTACTTACCCACGATGTGATGAAGGAAGGTCAACAAGTTGAGCATTTGATTATCCACTCCACCGGCTTCAGGAAAATGTCCCTGAAGTTGCTCAACAGATGTTACGTTAGGTGAAGTGGAAGCTTGCAGAAGAGTTATTTCTTTGCTTTCCAAAATATCCTCTTGCGGTGATATTTTGTGTAGCATGGTGTGGGACATTGAGCAACTCCACATGTCCTGCACTGCACATGTCTTTTCTAATTCCCGACTTCATACAAACTTGGCACCGTTTCCGTTTAGCAATTTTCACTAATGCATGAGTCAACTTCCTGTTTAGCCTGTCCTCTGAATCAACAATGCGTGGGTTTTTCACAGGTGGAGGAGTAGCTTCAGCTTGAGGTGCAGGCGTTTCAGTTTCAGGTTCAGTGTCTGATGAGGATGAGGCATGTGGTTGGCGTGGAAGACGATGAAATAAAGGACACCTCGCTCCAGATGGGCCAGGTGTTGCCAAATCATGAGAAGGATCCTGGTAATCATCAGCATGTGGGAGAGGGCTTTCAGTAGCAGGCCACTCATCCATGTCCCACCTCAACAGGGCCCATATTGCTACTTCATAAACTGGAGTAGGGTCAGTTTCTTGGCATCAGTTGTGTACATCTTGTACAACACATAGGCATTGTGTATAGCCATCTGAAGGAAGTAAAATGTGATCTTCTTAGTCCACTTATGCGACTTCCTGGTGAACCTGTAATATTTGACCATTTGGTCGAAGTGATCAACTCCCTTCATGTTGTTGTTGTAGTCGCAAATGGCTGTTGGTTTGTTTACAGTTACAATCTGAACAGATGATGTTCCGTCACGTTTCTTCACTCTCTTCCTTCTCTGTACTTCCTGTGTGTCAGCATTATGGCAGTTTGTGATCACTGACACCACTCTCTTGTCTTTCCAAAGGATAACAAAAGTGTTATCCTTGCGCCTGAAAATAGTCTGATCAACAGCGAATTTACCTTTGGCAAGTTGTTGCAGCTCTTTAGGGGCACCACGCTGCAATCTGAGTGTTCCACAAGTGTACACGCCATTCTCCCTTAGCAATTCTGTGAGATGGACAGAGTTATAATAATTGTCCATATAAAGATGATAACCTTTGTTCAACAAGGGTCGCATAAGGCTGTTGAAGACGTCCTGCACGCCTCCTTACAGGTGCCTTGGGGCGGCCCACATCCGCTGCCTCATCCTCAATCCCCTCGCTACTCTCCTCACTCGATGATGAATCAAACTTATCAGACGACGCTGTCCCCTCATTATCACTACTGAAATCACTCTGATGCTCTTCCCCTTCAGCATCTGCCTCCACATCTGACAAACGATCCAACAAATCAGGAATTTTACTATGGGTAAGCTTCACATTGCTGAACCTTTTGTACAGCTCACTCAACTTATCTTCCGTGGTCATTTCACTATCCTTCTTGGGGGTAGAGGTGCTCTGTCCTTTACCACGATCCATGTTTGCAAGTAATAATGCGTTGTAAAGAGACAGGAACGAATAAACACTGCTACACAGGGCAGAGAGTGGCACAGGTTCTGGACGCGGGAGCGCGGTAGTCCGGTCACGAGAGACTTAAACAAAGGACTAGGCCGACCGCATGGCGTGACCCAGAATCCCATGCGGCCTATGGAGGATTGTGGGAAAACAATGCCGCTCATTTCAAAAAAAAAAAAAATTGAAGATCGCATAGAAACTTTTTTTTTTTACAAATTTTTATATCAAGTGACGCACCGATGCGTCACTGGAACACATTCAGTAGAAAAATGAGTGACGAGATATTAAGTCTGTGGAACGCGAAAGTGTTAATGTAGATGAGAAAGAGGAGAGGGCCAAGTATGCTGCCCTGGGGAATACCAATGTTGATGGGTAGTGTGGGAGAAATTGTATTATTCACAGAAACACATTGGAGCCTGTCAGTAAGGTAGGATTTGAGGTATTGTAGGGAGTGTCCTCTGACACCATAATGATGTAATTTAAGAAGAAGGTTTTGGTGGTTGACAGTATCGAAAGCTTTACGCAGGTCCACAAATAACCCAACAGGGAACTCATTTTGATCAAGAGCTGTATGAATCGAGTTAAGCATACTAATAAGTGCATCGTTAGTGCTTTTTTTGGGCCTGAAGCCATATTGGCAAGGGCTAAGTATATTGAGTTTGGCTAGATATGAGTAAAGCTGCTTATAGATTAGTTTTTCAAAAATTTTTGACAAGTTTGGCAGGATTGATATAGGTCTGTAGTTGTTAACATCTGTGAGATCACCACATTTGTGGACAGGCGTTACTCTCGCTTTTTTTAGAATATCTGGAAAGGTTTGGAGTTCAAGTGACTTGTTGAAGAGCAAAGCAATAGCAGGGGCTAAAGATCTGGAGGCTTTTTTGTAGATTAAAGTTGGTATCTCCTCAAGGGCACCAGACTTGGTTTTAAGGGAAAGGATTATCTCATTGACGTCAGTGGAATTAATAGGCTTTAGGTACAGAGACTGTGGATAGTTACCTGTAAGATAGTCCTTAATGTTAGTACTGGAAGATGGAATATCATTAGCAAGGGATGAACCAATGGAAGAGAAGAACCTATTGAACTCAATAGCAGAATCAGAGGCTGAAAGCTGACCATCGTTATTAGACAGGAGTGTTGGTTTGTTATTTATAGACTTCTTTGATCCCAATATTTGTGAAATTGTTCTCCAAGTTTGTTTAATGTTGCTCTTTATTTGGGTAAATTTATCTTCGTAGTATTTAGTTTTGGCTCGTCTAATTATCTTAGATAGCAATAATGAGTAATTCTTTGAGAATTCTTTGGAGACAATTCCTAACCTATACTTCTTCTCAAGGTCATGTTTTTTATTAATAGATTAAAGTATTCCCTTTGTAAGCCAGGGATTGTTAAGCCTTTTGGTTGTGACTTGTTTTGTAAGCATAGGACAGTGGGTATTATAAAGGCTAAGAGTTTTTTGAAGAAAAGATTGAACTGCTAGGTTGATGTCCTCTATGTTACCTAACTCGGACTCCCAGTTGACATTATCAGTAGCAGTTATAAAATTGTCTATAGCAGTTTCATTGTGTAGTCTAAAACGTATCTCTCTTGACTCAAGAGGTGGTTTGCTAATGTTAGTTAAGAGAAATGTGGGGTAATGGTCTGTAGTGCTATCGGTGATTATACCTGAAGTAAGCGGAGAGGTTATGTTTGTCCAGATGTGATCTAGAGTCGTGGAAGTGCTATCAGTGATTCTAGTAGGTCTAGTGATTAAGGGTATGAGGAAGCAGGAGTTCATACAGTTGAGGAAGCTAACAGCAGATATATGTAGTTGTATAATAGTTGCAATTTTCATCACTTGTCGAGCATGGAACCCGCAATATTCATCTCAGAACAATGTTTATCTCACAAAGATACATTAATAAATGTGTTTTATATGTCGCAAGAAAGATATAAATATAAGCTTCATTGTAAATACAGTACAACCTCAATTCAACATATTATATGGGACCAACCCTAGTGTGTTGGAGTGTTGGATTCATTGCACGAGGTGACCTTCAAGAGGCGTTTGCGTCAGTCTTTTTTTCTTGTAAACAATAAAAATGCATAATCATATTATAAACTGTACCTATATGTTACTACTCTACTAAAAAACTCTGTGTTACAGTTGTTATTTACCTTATTGTTGGAGTTATGTCCATCTTGAACTCTCATGGAGATGTGAATGCTGTACAGTAAATACGTACTGTACTGTATTATGCTGTTAGCACTGTGTTGATAAGTAGTTCAGCTGTTTGTTGAGTACTACAATATAGTTTATGAAAAGTATTTTACACTAAAATTACTGTACTGCAACCTTGATTTGAACACTAACACTATGCACCTAAATTTAATACTTATTCTAACTGTACACTCCACACACGATGTTCTTAGATGTTTTATCAGCTTTGCTGATGCTCGCTGCTGCTGTGTTTGCTTCAACTGCTTCTGAGATGGTGCTGGCTGCTGTGCTTGTGCTGGGTACAGCTGTGCTGGTTGATTTTCTGCTAAAATATTGCTTAATTTTTGGCATTAATAAGGCACTATTAGCAAGCCTCTCAGACATCTTCTTGTATAACAATACAGCCTCAGAGGCTTGCTTGTGCTGGGTACGGCTGTGCTGGTTGATTTTCTGCTACTAGTTCTTACAAAATATTGCTTAATTTTTGGCATTAATAATGCACTATTAGCAAGCCTCTGAGACATCTTGTTGTATAACAATACAGCTGTAGTCAAAAAATGGTAAATTCCATGATTATTCTTCCACCGGCGGATAAATTACAGTGGTACCTCGGTTTAAGAGTTTAAACCGTTCCTGGAGACAGATCGTATTCCGAAGCTAATTTCCCCATAAGAAATAATGGGAAATGAATTAATCCGTTCCTGACTACCCCAAAAACCCCACTTCAAACTAAATTTTATACCTAATTCATCTAAATAAACCTACAAAACTATGTTCAAGTTATTACTTACCCTTGTTGTTGAATGCTGTAGGCGTATGGAAGATGGTGAGGAGGGGGGAGGAGGAGAGGTGTTACTGTTTGGAAAGGGAGTCCCCCTTCCATTATCACATCAGGCAGTGAGGACCTTTCTGGTGTGCACTCCCTGGCACGTTTTGCCTGAGTACCACTAGGTCCTGGTTGTGGCTCACTGCTCGATTTTCTCACAAGAAATCTGTCCATGGAAGCTTGTTTTTCCCTTCTTCGCAAGCTGTCTCTGTGGTAAGGCATCACATTGTCATTGAAAAAATTAAGGCAACGGCCTACTACAGCTTTCTCTGGGTGAGTCTTTTCAATAAAAGTTTGCATCTCTTCCCACATCTGACACACCTTCTTAATTTGTGCAGAAGGGACATTTGCTACTGCCTCCTCCTCCACTGGAGAAACATCATCAGCTGGGTCATCTTGCTGTTCCTTTTCAAGGACTTGGAGTTCTTCGGTGGTCAGTTCTTCGTTGTGTTCTTCCACCAACTCCTCCACATCATCACTATCCAATTCCAAGCCCATTTGCCGGCCCAGAGTAACAATTTCCTCAACAATAGGCGCATCATTTACAGGCTCAAACCCCTCAAAGTCTAGTTCTGTCACACATTCAGGCCACTATTTTCTCCAGCCAGAGATCAGGGTTCTGAGTCACTTCTTGCCAGACTTTGTCAATGAGTTTTAAAGCACTACAAATGTTAAAATGGTCTTTCTAGAACTCTTTGAGAGTGAGGTTTGTGGCTTCAGTCACTTCAAAACATTTCCGGAAAAGTGCCCTTTCATACAGTTTCTTAAAATTCGCTATGATTTTCTGCTCCATAGGCTGAATTAGAAGAGTGGTGTTAGGAGGAAGGAACTTTATTGTGAGAAATTTACTGTATCTGTGCATCAATTCATCTTCCAATCCTGGAGGATGAGCAGGAGCATTGTCGAGGAGAAGCAAGGCCTTTAGTGGCAAATGTTTCTCCTGCAGATATTTTTCTATGGCAGGGCACAGCACTTCTTTCACCCACTCCGAAAAAATAATCCTAGTCACCCATGTCTTTTTATTAGACTTCCACATCACACACATTTGGGTTTTCTGCACTTTATACCGTTTGAAAACCCTTGGATTTTCAGAATGGTACACTAGCAAGGGTTTAATTTTCAAATCGGCACTCGCATTTGAACATAGCACAAGCGTAAACCTATCTTTCATAGGCTTGTGTCCGGGCAAGGATTTTTCCTCCTTGGTAATGTATGTCCTCTTAGGCAATCTTTTCCAAAATAATCCTGTTTCGTCACAATTAAACATTTGTTGCTGTAGGTATCCCTCAGCCTCTGCAAACTCTTTAAATTCTTCAATAAATCGTTCAGCGGCTGGTTTGTCTGAGCTGGCTGCCTCCCCATGCCTCACAACACTATGGATACCACTTCTTTTTCTAAATTTCTGGGGGGAGCCCCGTCGGCTCCGGGGAGCCTCCGGGTCTCACCCAGAAAATGGCGTTTCATTACATTCAACGCTGGTTTTTTCAAACCAGCCCCTGCTTGCCTTAAACTCTTAAGTATCTGCATCACTCGTTCCAGGGGTTTTCTTTACAAGGTCTTCGTGCAATACCCTGGCTTTCTCACAAATGATGGCCTCCGAAACACTATCACCCTTTAATTCCTTCTCGTGTATCCAAATTAATAACAACTTTTCCACTTAGTCAAGTATTTGTGGTGTTTGTTTCGTCATTGCTCTTACGCCTTTGGCACTTTAGCACTCATAATCTCATTTTTCTTCTTAAGTATAGTGCATATTGTTGACATGGCTTTGTTGTACTGCCTACAAAGTTCAATAACATGTGTACCGTTCTCATGCTTCCGAATGATCTCTTGTTTCTCCTCTATTGTCATCCTCACATGGGCTTTCTTGCCTTAATCCTTACCACTGGCTTTCTTGGGACCCATGGTGAGATATATAATAACAACTTTTATAGTCAAATGACCAAAAATCCAACAAAACACTGAAAATCCGGGTGAAGAATTGACGAGGGATAGTCACTGGGCGCGAGGCACTGGTAAACTGAGGAGCGGAGGGGCGACGATCACCGTACCACCACGCGCTAGGTCGGCCTGTACGCGTATCAACAAACTCGTGTTCCGAGGTAACCCTCACCTTCCGAGGCACATTTTACGAGGAAATCCGGCTCGTATTCCGAAAAACTCGTATACAGGGACACTCGCATTCCGAGGTATCACCGTACGTCAATCGCAGACAAAGCTAAGGGCACTGGGTGCCTACTGTACGAATGCAGACTTGGTCTATACACCCTACAGTAGGCTGGTGTTTAAGCCAGATCCAGTAACATAAATTTCTCTCAAATACTGTATTGGATTTATATCAAATTATATATTTTTGGGTTATATATTTAGTTTAGCAACATTATTACAATAATAAGAGCTATAAAAAATACTTATTTTAGAACCTATTTATTAATTTTATTATTTCGAAGCCGTAGGTCGCTGAACTGTGGCGACGAAATCGAACGAAACAGTCATGGTGGTGTGCACACGGATTAGACCTATCCACTCACGCTGGATTTGTACTGCCAATAACAAATAATTTCTCAAATAGCAGATATCTATCATATTACAGTATATTTTTAGTTTTAATTAGTTTAGTTTCATTAGGATAATAAAAAACTATGCAGGAATGGGGAGATGGATGGATGGATGGATGGAAGGATGGAGGGATGGATGGAGGGATGGAAGGATGGAGGGATGGATGGAGGGATGGAGGGATGGATGGAGGGATGGATGGATGGAAGGATGGAGGGATGGATGGAGGGATGGATGGATGGAGGGATGGATGGAGGGATGGAAGGATGGAGGGATGGATGGAGGGATGGAGGGATGGATGGAGGGATGGATGGATGGAAGGATGGAGGGAGGGATGGAGGGATGGATGGATGGAAGGATGGAGGGAGGGATGGAGGGATGGATGGATGGACGGGTGGAGGGATGGAAGGTTGGAGGGATGGATGGAAAGTTGGAGGGATGGATGGATGGAAGGATGGAGTGATCGAATGATGGAGGGATGGAATGATGAAGGGATGGATGGACGGAGGGAGGGATGGATGAATGGATCGAGGGATGGATGGATGGATCGAGGGATGGATGGATGGAAGGTTGGAGGGATGGAAGGATGAATATGGGGATGGAGGGAGGGAGGGAGGATTGGATGGAAGGATGGATGGATCAAGGGATGGATGGATGGGAGGTTGGAGGGATGGATGGATCGAAGGATGGAGGGATGGATGGATGGAAGGTTGGAAGTATGGATGGATGGAGGGATGGAAGCATTGATGGATTGTTGGATGGATGGATGGAAGGTTGGAGGGATGGAGGGATGGAAGGATGGATGAATGGAATGAGGGATGGATGGATGGAAGGATGGAGGGATGGAAGGATGGAGGGATGGAAGGATGGAGGGATGGAAGGATGGAGGGATGGATGGATGGAGGGATGGAAGGATGGCGGGATGGATGGATGGAAGGATGGAGGGATGGATGGAGGAATGGATGGAAGGATGGATGGATGGATGGATGGATGGATAGAGGGAAGGTTGGAGGGAAGGAGGGAAGGAGGGATGGATGGATGGAGGGAGGGAGGGATGGATGGATAGGTTTCGAGTTGAACAATGACCAGTGAAGCTGAGTGTGTGTGTGTGTGTAATTACCTAAGTGTAGTTACAGGATGAGAGCAACGCTCGTGGTGTCCCGTCTTCCCAGCACTCTTTGTCATATAACGCTTTGAAACTACTGACGGTCTTGGCCTCCACCACCTTCTCACTTAACTTGTTCCAACCGTCTACCACTCTATTTGCGAAGGTGAATTTTCTTATATTTCTTCGGCATCTGTGTTCAGCTAGTTTAAATCTATGACCTCTTGTTCTTGAAGTGCCAGGTCTCAGGAAATCATCCCTGTCGATTTTATCAATTCCTGTTACTATTTTGTACGTAGTGATCATATCACCTCTTTTTCTTCTGTCTTCTAGTTTTGGCATATTTAATGCTTCTAACCTCTCCTCGTAGCTCTTGCCCTTCAGTTCTGGGAGCCACTTAGTAGCATGTCTTTGCACCTTTTCCAGTTTGTTGATGTGCTTCTTAAGATATGGGCACCACACAACAGCTGCATATTCTAGCTTTGGCCTAACAAAAGTCATGAACAATTTCTTTAGTATATCGCCATCCATGTATTTAAATGCAATTCTGAAGTTAGAAAGCATAGCATAGGCTCCTTGCACAACATTCTTTATGTGGTCCGCAGGTGATAGTTTTCTATCTAGAACAACTCCTAGATCTCTTTCTTTATCAGAATTCTTTAAAGATTTCTCACATAATATATAGTTTGTGTGGGGTCTATGTTCTCCTATTCCACATTCCATAACATGACATTTATTAACATTAAATTCCATTTGCCAAGTGGTGCTCCATATACTTATTTTGTCCAGGTCTTCTTGAAGGGCATGACAATCATCTAAATTTCTTATCCTTCCTATAATCTTAGCATCATCAGCAAACATGTTCATATAACTCTGTATACCAACTATTAGATCATTTATGTAGACAATAAACATCACTGGTGCAAGAACTGAACCCTGTGGTACTCCACTTGTGACATTTCTCCATTCCGATACATTGCCTCTGATTACTGCCCTCATTTTTCTATCAGTCAGAAAATTTTTCATCCATGTTAGAAGCTTACCTGTCACCCCTCCAATATTTTCCAGTTTCCAGAACAACCTCTTATGTGGAACTCTGTCGAAAGCCTTATTTAGGTCCAGATAGATGCAGTCAACCCAACCATCTCTTTCCTGTAATATCTCTGTTGCTCGATCATAGAAACTGAGTAAATTCGATCCGGATATTATCCTTTACCTGCAATCCTCTGGATATTATCCTTTACCTGCAATTTGTTGTTTATGAATTTGTAGAATAGGCCCGGTTCTGTTTTACATTTATCCGGTATCCCTTTTTCAAAATTTCTTTCTACCTCTCTCCTTACTGCTGTATAGTTGTTTCTTGCATCTTTGTATCGCTGGTATGTTTGGGGGTTTGGCCTCTTCCTATACTGATTCCATTTTTGTGTTTTTTGGTCTCTTGCCCTCTCTCAATTTCTGTCGAACCAATCCTGTTTTCTGGCCCTGCATCTCTGTTTTGGTATGAATGTTTGTGTGCCTTCCTCGTATATTTTTAAAAATTTGGCATACATTTCATTTACTTCCCTGCCTAGCAACAATTCTGTCCAATTACACTCATTAAAATTTTTTTGAAGTTCCCCATAGTGTCCTATCCTTAAATCGAGTTTATCAACTGTTTCAATGTCCCCATTTTCTTCTAGATGATATCTTAAAGCATAATCAATGTCTAACAGGACGTGATCACTCTTTCCCAAGGGAGGAAGGTACTGGATGTCAAATATCTCTTTTTCTTTCCTGCTGAATACTAGATCCAGTACTGACAGTACATCTCCTTTCCTCATTCTTGTGGCCTGCTTTATGTGTTGATACAAGAATGTCTCCAAAATGAGGTTCACAAATCTGCATGTCCAAAAGTCCTCCATTCTTGCTTCATAGGCCTCCCAGTCTATTGCTTTAAAGTTGAAGTCCCCCAGTATCAACAGTCGTGATTTATCTTTATCTGCTTGTTCAATAATCTCTCTCATGACCATTATGAGGCCCTCTCGTTTGTCATCCAGTTCTTCCTTTGTCCATGTGTTGCTTGCTGGTGGGCTGTAGGCATTTAAAATTATCAGCTTCTCATCCTGATTCCAGACCTGCAATGCCATTATGTCAATATCTCGAGTGTTTTCAAATATTAACTCTCTTACCTTCAGGTGTTTTTTCACCAGTACAGCCACTCCTCCTCCCTTCCTAGTTTTCCTGTCACGTCTCCAAACTTAATAGCCTCTTGGGAATATGACTTCATTTATTATATTTCCTTTAAGTTTCGTCTCTGATAATGCGACAATATCTGGGACCCTAAGCTGAATTATATCTTGCAACTCCAAAGTTTTTGACCTCACTCCATCTATGTTGGTATATACAGTTTTCAGGAACATGTTCCCTTTTCCTTTGCTCTTTACTCCCCCTTCCACTACTGATCTTGTTGCTTTGTTTTTATGTACCATTTCACAAGCTTTCCAGTCCCTGTCATTTTGTAAAAAAAAGAATTTCTGTCTTCTTCATTTCTATCCCCATTTAGACGTTTTGCCTCAATTAGGTTCATTTTCAGCTTTTCTGTTTTCCTTGGAGAAGTCTTGTCTTATTGACCAAAGTTTGCCAACCTCATCACTCTGCAATTTCCTGGCATTTCTTAGCACATCCATCATGTTTTTCACTCCATTAAACGTCACCCTTAAGGGGCGGTTCTTTTCTTTCTCATATTTTCCTATTCTTCTAAAATCACTGACATTTTCCTTTGAGCCTTCTCCTAAACCTACTATTATCTCTATGATTTTCATCTCTTCTGCCGCTCGGTCCACCCTAGATGAAATTTCCTTCTCTAAACATCCAAAAATGATTATGGACTTAGTTCTATCTGCAGTGTTTTGTACCAGTTTACTGTTGGTAACCAGTTCTTTCCTAATTACTTGCCTAATTTCTGCTTCTTGTTGGTCATTTCTGGTTTTGACTTCCGAACACACTTCTTTGATAGTCTCTTTCTCTTTTACAACTTGAGCATATGTCTCTTTTATTTCTAATTTATACTTGAATACGTGAATATAAATATACTTTATACGTGTAATTACCTAAGCGTAATTACCGAAGTGTAGTTACAGGATGAGAGCTACGCACGTGGTGTCCCGTCTTCCCATCACTCTTTGTCATATAACGCTTTGAAACTACTGACGGTCTTGGCCTCCACCACCTTCTCACTTAACTTGTTCCAACCGTCTACCACTCTATTTGCGAAGGTGAATTTTCTTATATTTCTTCGGCATCTGTGTTTAGCTAGTTTAAATCTATGACCTCTTGTTCTTGAAGTGCCAGGTCTCAGGAAATCTTCCCTGTCGATTTTATCAATTCCTGTTACTATTTTGTATGTAGTGATCATATCACCTCTTTTTCTTCTGTCTTCTAGTTTTGGCATGTTTAATGCTTCTAACCTCTCCTCGTAGCTCTTACCCTTCAGTTTTGGGAGCCACTTAGTAGCATGTCTTTGCACCTTCTCCAGTTTGTTGATGTGCTTCTTAAGATATGGGCACCACACAACAGCTGCATATTCTAGCTTTGGCCTAACAAAAGTCATGAACAATTTCTTTAGTATATCGCCATCCATGTATTTAAATGCAATTCTGAAGTTAGAAAGCATAGCATAGGCTCCTTACACAATATTCTTTATGTGGTCCTCAGGTGATAGTTTTCTATCTACAACCACCCCTAGATCTCTTTCTTTATCAGAATTCTTTAAAGATTTCTCACATAATATATAGGTTGTGTGGGGTCTATGTTCTCCTATTCCACATTCCATAACATGACATTTATTAACATTAAATTCCATTTGCCAAGTGGTGCTCCATCTACTTATTTTGTCCAGGTCTTCTTGAAGGGCATGACAATCATCTAAATTTCTTATCCTTCCTATTGTCTTAGCATCATCAGCAAACATGTTCATATAATTCTGTATACCAACTGGTAGATCATTTATGTAGACAATAAACATCACTGGTGCAAGACCTGAAC
Organism: Procambarus clarkii; assembly: GCF_040958095.1. NCBI lineage: Eukaryota > Metazoa > Arthropoda > Malacostraca > Decapoda > Cambaridae > Procambarus > Procambarus clarkii. The sequence continues at coordinate 25,338,975 of NC_091158.1, forward strand.
CCTGTGGTACTCCACTTGTGACATTTCTCCATTCCGATACATTGCCTCTGATTACTGCCCTCATTTTTCTATCAGTCAGAAAATTTTTCATCCATGATAGAAGCTTACCTGTCTCCCCTCCAATATATTCCAGTTTCCAGAACAACCTCCTATGTGGAACTCTGTCGAAAGCCTTTTTTAGGTCCAGATAAATGCAGACAACCCAATCATCTCTTTCCTGTAATATCTCTGTGGCTCGATCATAGAAGCTGAGTAAATTCGATACACAGGATCTTCCAGATCGAAAACCATACTGTCTGTCTGATATTATATCATATCTCTCTATTTGTTTTACCCATTTAGTTTTGATTAGTTTTTCCAATACTTTCACTATTACACTTGTCAATGATACAGGTCTATAATTGAGGGGGTCTTCCCTGCTGCCACTTTTGTAGATTGGAACTATGTTAGCCTGTTTCCACACGTCTGCTACAATTCCTGTACACAGGGATGCCTGAAAGATCAGGTGAAGTGGAATGCTGAGCTCAGATGCACATTCTCTCAGAACCCATGGTGAAACGCCATCTGGGCCAGCTGCTTTGTTCTTACCGAGCTCCTTGAGCATTTTTTCCACTTCGTCTCTAGACACCTCTATGTGCTCTATGTTGTTCTCTGGAATTCTTATTGTATCTGGTTCCCTAAAGATTTCATTTTGTACAAACACACTTTGGAACTTTTCGTTTAGTGTTTCACACATTTCCTTTTCATCTTCCGTGAATCTATTTCCCATTTTCAACCTCTGAATATTATCCTTTACCTACAATTTGTTGTTTATGAATTTATAGAATAGACCTGGTTCTGTTTTACATTTGTCTGCAATCCCTTTTTCAAAATTTCTTTCTGCCTCTCTCCTCACTGCCGTGTAGTTGTTTCTCGCATCTTTGTATCGCTGGTATGTTTGGGGGTTCGGCCTCTTCCTGTATTGATTCCATTTTTGTGTCTTTTGGTCTCTAGCCCTCTCGAAATTTCTATTGAACCAATCCTGTTTCCTAGTTCTGCATCTCTGTTTTGGTATAAATATTTTTGTGCCTTTATCATATATTTCACAAAACTTGACATACATCTCATTCACTTCCTTGTCTAGCATCAAGTCTGTCCAATTATACTCACTAAAAAAATTTCTAAGGTCACCATAATGTCCTCTCCTGAAGTCTGGTTTTTCAACTGCTTCAAACTCCTTATTTTCTTCCAGCTTATAACGCATTGCATACTTTATTCCCAAAAAGACATGGTCACTTTTACCCAAGGGAGGAAGGTACTGAATGTCAAATATCTCTTCCTCCTTCCTGGTAAATATCAAATCTAGCGTGGAGGGAACGTCCCCTTCCCTCATCCTCGTAGCTTGTTTAACATGTTGATACAAAAATGTTTCCAGGATGAGGTCTACAAATTTACAGGTCCAAAAATCTTCTGTTTTAGCTTCATATGCTTCCCAGTCACTGGATTTCAAATTGAAGTCACCGACTATCAACAGTCGTGATCTATCGGTATCCGCTCTCGCTATAATCTCTCTCATTATTGTAATAAGACCTTCACGTTTACTATCTAGCTCCTCCTTTGACCATGTGCTGCTTGGCGGTGGACTATATGCATTTATTATCATTAGTTTATCATCCTCATGGCAGATCTCTAGTGCTATTATGTCAACTTCTTGTGGATTGGCAGTCATTATTTCCCTCACCTTTAGGTGTTCTTTCACCAGCACAGCAACGCCACCGCCTTTCCTAATTTTTCTGTCCCGTCTCCAAATTGAGTAGCCCCTTGGGAATATGACCTCATTTAAAATTACATCTTCAAGTTTTGTCTCCGTGAGTGCAACAATGTCTGGTGTCTGCAGCTGTATTACATCACTTAACTCCAGTATCTTCGATCTCACTCCATCTATGTTGGTGTATGCAATCTTCAGGAACTTGTTCCCCCTCTCCTTATTCTTCACTCCCCCTCTCTCTATTGATTTTGCTGGTTTGCCTTTATGTACCACTTTACTGGTTTGCCTACCCCTATCACTTTGTAGAAAAAAGAATTTATTTCTTCTTCATTCCTGCTCTCATTTAAATGTTTTGCCTCGGCGAGGTTCAGTTTCAGCTTCTCTCTATCTTCTTTTGAAAGATCTCGTCTTAACGACCACCCTTTCCCATCCTCATCACTTTGTAATTTTCTAGCATTCCTTAGTACTTCTTCCATCTGTTTGGCACCATTTAGGGTGATCCTCAAAGGTCGATCTTTCCCTTTTACGTACCTGCCTATTCTGTAGTCGCACACATTCTCTATGGTTTTAAGACCTTCTACGAGGCCAACAATTTTATCTACTACTTTAGTTTCTTCTACAGCTCTTTCTGACCTAGATGTTATCGCCTTTTCTTTGCAGCCAAAAATGATCAGGGACTTACTCCGATTAACTGTGTTTTGCACCAACTTCGGGTTAGATGCCAATTCTTTCCTCACTTCTAGCCTAATGTTTGTTTTGTCTTGGTTGCTGCAGTGTTTGACTTCCTTTACTGCTTCTTCTATTTTTTCCTTCTCCTTTGCCACTTGTGCATAAGTGAGTTGCATATCTTTCTTGCACTGTTCTATTCCCTGTGTAACTTCCTCCATCTGTGCTGACAAAAGCTGTTTCTCCTGTTGAATTTCCTTGCCTAACCTATTGTAGTCATTTATGTTTAAATTTACTTTAACTTCTTCCAAAGCTATTTTTAAGAGTTTATTTTCTTCTTCCATGGCTTTGCAATTTGTTTCCAATTGATTCTTATCCTTGCGCAAGTCTTTCACTAAACCCTCAAGACATAAAACTTTGCTATTCAAATGGTCATTACTTTCTTTCAATTTACTAATTATTTCTACATGAGAGTTCACTATAGTATCTAAATTTACCAACTTGTTATGTAGACTGCTAATATCAATGCTTTCTTCATTGAATCCCTCAAAATCAAGCTCTGTTTTGTTTTTCCCCTTGCCAGTGGCCATCTTGAATGTTCTTCTCTGCACTGTAAACACTAGGGCAACTTTTTCTCATCCGATTTTTCACTTCCCTTAGCACTTTCCTGTTATCTCACCTATTTTTCAAGAGCACTATACCTTTATGTTCTCTGGGACACCACTCACTACCATCAACCTGTACTACAATACTTAGGATTGTTGAAATATGCTGGAGCTCCTCTGCTGCAAGTGTTGACCCTAGGGGTGTCACCTTTTTGTTATGTGTACTCACCTATATGTACTCACCTATATGTGCTTGCAGGATCGAGCATTGACTCTTGGATCCCGCCTTTCCAGCTATCGGTTGTTTACAGCAATGACTCCTGTCCCATTTCCCTATCATACCTAGTTTTAAAAGTATGAATAGTATTTGCTTCCACAACCTGTTCCCCAAGTGCATTCCATTTTTCCACTACTCTCACGCTAAATGAAAACTTCCTAACATCTCTGTGACTCATCTGAGTTTCCAGTTTCCACCCATGTCCCCTCGTTCTGTTATTATTACGTGTGAACATTTCATCTATTTCCACTTTGTCAATTCCCCTGAGTATTTTATATGTCCCTATCATATCTCCTCTCTCCCTTCTTTTCTCTAGTGTCGTAAGGTTCAGTTCCTTCAGCCGCTCTTCATATCCCATCCCTCGTAACTCTGGGACAAGCCTCGTCGCAAACCTTTGAACCTTCTCCAGTTTCTTTATGTGTTTCTTCAGGTGGGGGCTCCATGATGGCGCGGCATATTCTAAGACGGGTCTCACGTAGGCAGTGTAAAGCGCCCTAAAAGCCTCCTCATTTAGGTTTCTGAATGAAGTTCTATTTTTCGCCAGTGTAGAGTACACTGCTGTCGTTATCCTATTTATATGTGCCTCAGGAGTTAGATTAGGTGTCACATCCACTCCCAGGTCTCTTTCTCGAATCGTTACAGGTAGGCTGTTCCCCTTCATTGTGTACTGTCCCTTTGGTCTCCTGTCACCTGATCCCATTTCCATAACTTTACATTTACTGGTGTTAAACTCCAGTAGCCATTTCCCTGACCATCCCTGCAGCCTGTTTAAGTCCTCTTGGAGGATCCTACAATCCTCGTCTGTCACAACTCTTCTCATTAATTTTGCGTCATCCGCAAACATTGACATGCATGATTCCACTCCTGTAAACATATCATTTACGTAAATTAGAAAGAGGATTGGTCCCAGCACCGATCCTTGAGGTACTCCACTTGTTACTGTTCGCCAGTCCGACTTCTCGCCCCTTACCATTACCCTCTGGCTCCTTCCTGTTAGGTAGTTCTTCACCCATACTAGGGCCTTTCCGCTTACTCCTGCCTGCCTCTCAAGTTTGTATAGCAGTCTCATGTGCGGTACCATATCAAAGGCCTTTTGGCAGTCAAGAAATATGCAGTCTGCCCAGCCATCTCTGTCCTGCCTTATCCTTGTTACTTTATCATAGAATTCTAAAAGGTTTGTTAGGCATGATTTCCCTGTCCAGAACCCATGTTGGTGCTTGTTTACAAACCCAATGCTCTCCAGGTGCTCAACAAGTCTTAGCCTAATTATTCTTTCAAGTATTTTGCAGGGGATGCTTGTCAGTGATACGGGTCTGTAGTTAAGTGCCTCCTCCCTATCACCTTTTTTGAAAATCGGTACGACATTTGCCTCCTTCCAGCAACTGAGCAATTCTCCCGACATAAGTGACTCATTAAAGATCATTGCCAGAGGCACGCTGAGAGCCTGCGCTGCCTCTTTAAGTATCCACGGTGATACTTTGTCTGGTCCAACAGCTTTATTTGCATCCAGTGTTGTCAACTGTTTCATTACATCCTCTGCTGTCACCTCTATATCTGATAGTCTTTCATCTTGGGTAATCTCTTCTAACAATGGGAGCTGCTCAGGCTCGGTTGTGAACACTCCATGGAATTTTGCATTCAGTACCTCGCAGATTTCCTTGTCGCTTTCTGTATATGCCCCTTCTGTTTTCCTCAGTCTTGTCACTTGGTCATTTACCGACATCTTCCTGTGTGTGTGTGTGTGTGTGTAATTACCTAAGTGTAGTTACAGGATGAGAGCTACGCTCGTGGTGTCCCGTCTTCCCAGCACTCTTTGTCATATAACGCTTTGAAACTACTGACGGTCTTGGCCTCCACCACCTTCTCACTTAACTTGTTCCAACCGTCTACCACTCTGTTTGCGAAGGTGAATTTTCTTATATTTCTTCGGCATCTGTGTTTAGCTAGTTTAAATCTATGACCTCTTGTTCTTGAAGTTCCAGGTCTCAGGAAATCTTCCCTGTCGATTTTATCAATTCCTGTTACTATTTTGTATGTAGTGATCATATCACCTCTTTTTCTTCTGTCTTCTAGTTTTGGCATGTTTAACCCTTAAAGTGCACATCACTTCATATGAAGTGTAAATCGTTTTACCAGTCAACTGCGCTTCACTTCATATGAAGTGTATGGGTACCGCGCACGATTTGAATGGCCCGCGGTGTAACTGGGGGTCCCATACGCTGCCCAGGGGCTCTAGTAAACAGCGGCCATTTTGAAAAAAAATCCAGCTCACGATCCGATGGCATGGGAGGCCTCAGTTTAGCGAGAGTCACCATGGCGAGCGCAGGGTCAAACGCCTCACGGGCACGCACCACTCAGTCCCTCACCCCAGAGCAAATAGCCCACGAATTATTCTCTGAAGGTGAAGAAAGTGTGTTTGACGATTCAGACAACGATGAGGATTATACACAGTTGTCGGGTGATAGTAGCAGCAGCAGTGAAAGTGAGAATGACCGCCATGCCATGGCGAGGCCTATACGCTCTCCCATGCCTCCTCGCCCATTTTCTACCCCAATTCTACCACGACCTCACAGTTCCTGTGGATATTTTCTGTTTGAGGGTGACGAGTCAGAGGGAGGTGACTCCTTTTCTGGGTTTAGTGACTCAGATCAAAGTTTTATTGAGCCTGTGGCTGGTACCAGTGGTGTAACTGGGCGAGAAATTGTCGCGTCAGCAGCATCTCACCCGGCCAAGCGCCACCGCATGGCACCACATGAGGGACAAAGACCCTCGTGTTCACGTGCACCCACCTCACGTGCACCCACCTCACGTGCACGTAGCCGCCGTGCTTCTCGCAGACGGTATTCAGCTCCTGGTCGCCGGTATGCATCGCTTCCTCGCCGTCTTTCCTCTCTGCATCTCGCAGGACGCCTGGTGTACTTGAGTGGAGTGATGGTGACGATTTTATTCCTAATATTCCTCACTTTGACGATAAAGATGTAGGGATTACAAACCTTTTCCCTAATCAAGGTGAGGACATGGCTGAGATGGAATATTTTACAGCATTCTATGATGAACCACTCATGGAATACATTGTACACCAAACGAACCTGCATGCTGCTTACCTGATTGAGAGGGAAATCACAGAATTTTCACGACTGCAGCGTTGGAAAAATACCACAGTGGCGGAAATGTATGTGTTTTTGGCACTCTGTTTGTTGATGAAGCACTGTCACAAACATGCAATAAATGACTATTGGAGCAAGGACAAGACAATACCAACACCTTTATTCGGGAAATATATGTCACGAGACAGGTTTCAGATACTCCTCAGGTGTCTACATTTTGGAAGTGTTCAGGACCGAACACCTGATGATAGACTGTGGCGAGTGAGGCACTACATGAACGATGTTATTGGAAAATTCAGAGATTTTTACGTACCAGCACAGAAGCTGGTGGTTGATGAATCTCTCATACTTTTCAAGGGACGTGTTCCATTCAAACAGTACATTCCCTCAAAACGAAACCGATTTGGCCTGAAATTTTTTGTTCTTTGTGATTGTGAGACAGGATACGTGTTACACATGATTCTGTACTCGGCTAGTGATGTAGACATTCCCGGTAACGACGAACATGGATTCTCGGGGAGTGTAGTGAAGACCATCATGGCTCCGTGGATGAACAAGGGACACATTTTATACACAGATAATTACTATACAAGTCCCTTGCTAGCTCGGTTCTTGCTAGAAAATAGAACCGGATTGGTTGGTACAGTAAAGCCACAACGAAGGGAAATGCCTGTGTTTGACAACGACATTGCAGTTGGTGAGTGCCAGAGAAGGAAAAGTGATAACATTCTGTCAGTTCGGTGGAAAGACAAAAGAGAGGTGAACTTGTTGACAACAATTCATGATGGAACAATGGTGAACAGTGGGAAAGTGAGCCATAAAACAAACGCACCACTATATAAGCCAGACTGTGTTTTAGACTATAATATCAACATGCGGTTGATTGATAAATCAGACATAATGATTGGCACTGCAGAGTGTGTGCGGAAGACATGTAGGTGGACGAAAAAAGTGTTCTTCCATCTTGTGGACATGAGCATGCTGAACTGTTTCAACATGTACCTTGTGAGAACTGGACGTAAGCCCACTTTCCGTGACTTTGTATTTGATGCTGCAATACAGTTATTAGGAAAGTTTGCAAAAGATGTCCCAGGTATTCAGCGGCCCATCATAAACCCACTGTTGCAGCATGCTGGTACTCCACGCCTCGCTCACACTGAAGGCTTCCTAGCACACAAACTTAAGTATTTGCCACCTGGTGTGAAGCGTGCAATAGCCCAACGTGATTGCTTGGTGTGTAAAACAATGACACGTAGAGACAAGAAACGGAAGCTTGTGCAAACATGGTGTGAAACGTGTGGTATCCCATTATGTGCTGTCGACTGCTTCAATGACTACCACAGTCTAGAAATCTTCTAAGTGTGCTTCAAAGTGTGTATAGCGTGTGCGAGTGTGTAAATATGTAACATATAAGCAGATAGCGTGTGCGTGTGTGTAAATATATACAAATATAAGCAGAACATACAATATAATAGACTGTAATGACATATTATATTGCCGTAATTGAAAACATTTGTGTGCGCCTGTGTATACTCAAATATGCAACAATTATTGATACAAAATATGTTCAAACAGTATTTGAAACACAATTAGTGAAAAAAAATTAGATAAAATGCGCTTAGACATTGTAAATAAATAGCGCGAAAATATATTTGTGGCAACTCTGGCTGTTTGAGGACCGCGCGCAACACCTCCCGGGCGTGTACTGCATGAGCGAACATGCAGATTGTGACGTCATCACCGAGCTTCTCGGCTCTATTGCAACAAAAGTAAGTACAATAGAATTTTTTTTTTATTTTTCCCGTGATCAGTGAACAGAACTTAACAGATTAGCAAAAAAAAAAATTTTTTTTTTTTTCAAAATGACATGCGCCTGTGCGGATAGCAGGATATTAGACCCCGAGCATGTTAAGGGTTAATGCTTCCAACCTCTCCTCGTAGCTTTTGCCCTTCAGTTCTGGGAGCCACTTCGTAGCATGTCTTTGCACCTTTTCCAGTTTGTTGATGTGCTTCTTAAGATATGGGCACCACACAACGGCTGCATATTCTAGCTTTGGCCTAACAAAAGTCATGAACAATTTCTTTAGTATATCGCCATCCATGTATTTAAATGCAATTCTGAAGTTAGAAAGCATCGCATAGGCTCCTTGCACAATATTCTTTATGTGGTCCTCAGGTGATAGTTTTCTATCTAGAACCACCCCTAGATCTCTTTCTTTATCAGAATTCTTTAAAGATTTCTCACATAATATATAGGTTGTATGGGGTCTATGTTCTCCTATTCCACATTCCATAACATGACATTTATTAACATTAAATTCCATTTGCCAGGTGGTGCTCCATATACTTATTTTGTCCAGGTCTTCTTGAAGGGCATGACAATCATCTAAATTTCTTATCCTTCCTATTATCTTAGCATCATCAGCAAACATGTTCATATAATTCTGTATACCAACTGGTAGATCATTTATGTACACAATAAACATTACTGGTGCAAGAACTGAACCCTGTGGTACTCCACTTGTGACATTTCTCCATTCCGATACATTGCCTCTGATTACTGCCCTCATTTTTCTATCAGTCAGAAAATTTTTCATCCATGATAGAAGCTTACCTGTCACCCCTCCAATATTTTCCAGTTTCCAGAACAACCTCTTATGTGGAACTCTGTCGAAAGCCTTTTTTAGGTCCAGATAGATGCAGTCAACCCAACCATCTCTTTCCTGTAATATCTCTGTGGGTCGATCATAGAAACTGAGTAAATTCGATACACAGGATCTTCCAGATCGAAAACCATACTGTCTGTCTGATATTATATCATTTCTCTCCAGGTGTTCTACCCATTTAATTTTGATTAGCTTTTCCAATACTTTCACTATTACACTTGTCAATGATACAGGTCTATAATTGAGAGGGTCTTTCCTGCTGCCACTTTTGTAGATTGGAACTATGTTAGCCTGTTTCCACACGTCTGCTACGATTCCTGTACACAGGGATGCCTGAAAGATCAGGTGAAGTGGAATGCTGAGCTCAGATGCACATTCTCTCAGAACCCATGGTGAAACGCCATCTGGGCCAGCTGCTTTGTTCTTCCCGAGCTCCTTTAGCATATTTTCCACTTCATCTCTAGACACCTCTATCCGATCTATGTTGTTCTCTGGAATTCTTATTGTGTCTGGTTCTCTGAAGATTTCATTTTGTACAAACACAATTTGGAACTTTTCATTTAATGTTTCACACATTTCCTTTTCATTTTCCGTGAATCTGTTTCCCATTTTTAACCTCTGGATAAATCCAGAGGTTAATTTTATTTTAAAATTAATTTTAAATTTTAACCTCTGTTTAACCCTTAAAGTGCGCATCACTTCATATGAAGTGTAAATCGTTTTACCAGTCAACTGCGCTTCACTTCATATGAAGTGTATGGGTACCGCGCACGATTTGAATGGCCCGCGGTGTAGCTGGGGGTCCCATACGCTGCCCAGGGGCTCTAGTAAACAGCGGCCATTTTGAAAAAAAATCCAGCTCACGATCCGATGGCATGGGAGGCCTCAGTTTAGCGAGAGTCACCATGGCGAGCGCACGGTCAAACGCCTCACGGGCACGCACCACTCAGTCCCTCACCCCAGAGCAAATAGCTCACGAATTATTCTCTGAAGGTGAAGAAAGTGTGTTTGACGATTCAGACAACGATGAAGATTATACACAGTTGTCGGGTGATAGTAGCAGCAGCAGTGAAAGTGAGAATGACCGCCATGCCATGGCGAGGCCTATACGCTCTCCCATGCCTCCTCGCCCATTTTCTACCCCAATTCTACCACGACCTCACAGTTCCTGTGGATATTTTCTGTTTGAGGGTGACGAGTCAGAGGGAGGTGACTCCTTTTCTGGGTTTAGTGACTCAGATCAAAGTTTTATTGAGCCTGTGGCTGGTACCAGTGGTGTAACTGGGCGAGAAATTGTCGCGTCAGCAGCATCTCGCCCGGCCAAGCGCCACCGCATGGCACCACATGAGGGACCAAGACCCTCGTGTTCACGTGCACCCACCTCACGTGCACCCACCTCACGTGCACGTAGCCGCCGTGCTTCTCGCAGACGGTATTCAGCTCCTGGTCGCCGGTATGCATCGCTTCCTCGCCGTCTTTCCTCTGCATCTCGCAGGACGCCTGGTGTACTTGAGTGGAGTGATGGTGACGATTTTATTCCTAATATTCCTCACTTTGACGATAAAGATGTAGGGATTACAAACCTTTTCCCTAATCAAGGTGAGGACATGGCTGAGATGGAATATTTTACAGCATTCTATGATGAACCACTCATGGAATACATTGTACACCAAACGAACCTGCATGCTGCTTACCTGATTGAGAGGGAAATCACAGAATTTTCACGACTGCAGCGTTGGAAAAATACCACAGTGGCGGAAATGTATGTGTTTTTGGCACTCTGTTTGTTGATGAAGCACTGTCACAAACATGCAATAAATGACTATTGGAGCAAGGACAAGACAATACCAACACCTTTATTCGGGAAATATATGTCACGAGACAGGTTTCAGATACTCCTCAGGTGTCTACATTTTGGAAGTGTTCAGGACCGAACACCTGATGATAGACTGTGGCGAGTGAGGCACTACATGAACGATGTTATTGGAAAATTCAGAGATTTTTACGTACCAGCACAGAAGCTGGTGGTTGATGAATCTCTCATACTTTTCAAGGGACGTGTTCCATTCAAACAGTACATTCCCTCAAAACGAAACCGATTTGGCCTGAAATTTTTTGTTCTTTGTGATTGTGAGACAGGATACGTGTTACACATGATTCTGTACTCGGCTAGTGATGTAGACATTCCCGGTAACGACGAACATGGATTCTCGGGGAGTGTAGTGAAGACCATCATGGCTCCGTGGATGAACAAGGGACACATTTTATACACAGATAATTACTATACAAGTCCCTTGCTAGCTCGGTTCTTGCTAGAAAATAGAACCGGATTGGTTGGTACAGTAAAGCCACAACGAAGGGAAATGCCTGTGTTTGACAACGACATTGCAGTTGGTGAGTGTCAGAGAAGGAAAAGTGATAACATTCTGTCAGTTCGGTGGAAAGACAAAAGAGAGGTGAACTTGTTGACAACAATTCATGATGGAACAATGGTGAACAGTGGGAAAGTGAGCCATAAAACAAACGCACCACTATATAAGCCAGACTGTGTTTTAGACTATAATATCAACATGCGGTTGATTGATAAATCAGACATGATGATTGGCACTGCAGAGTGTGTGCGGAAGACATGTAGGTGGACGAAAAAAGTGTTCTTCCATCTTGTGGACATGAGCATGCTGAACTGTTTCAACATGTACCTTGTGAGAACTGGACGTAAGCCCACTTTCCGTGACTTTGTATTTGATGCTGCAATACAGTTATTAGGAAAGTTTGCAAAAGATGTCCCAGGTATTCAGCGGCCCATCATAAACCCACTGTTGCAGCATGCTGGTACTCCACGCCTCGCTCACACTGAAGGCTTCCTAGCACACAAACTTAAGTATTTGCCACCTGGTGTGAAGCGTGCAATAGCCCAACGTGATTGCTTGGTGTGTAAAACAACGACACGTAGAGACAAGAAACGGAAGCTTGTGCAAACATGGTGTGAAACGTGTGGTATCCCATTATGTGCTGTCGACTGCTTCAATGACTACCACAGTCTAGAAATCTTCTAAGTGTGCTTCAAAGTGTGTATAGCGTGTGCGAGTGTGTAAATATGTAAACATATAAGCAGATAGCGTGTGCGTGTGTGTAAATATATACAAATATAAGCAGAACATACAATATAATAGACTGTAATGACATATTATATTGCCGTAATTGAAAACATTTGTGTGCGCCTGTGTATATTCAAATATGCAACAATTATTGATACAAAATATGTTCAAACAGTATTTGAAACACAATTAGTGAAAAAAAATTAGATAAAATGCGCTTAGACATTGTAAATAAATAGCGCGAAAATATATTTGTGGCAACTCTGGCTGTTTGAGGACCGCGCGCAACACCTCCCGGGCGTGTACTGCATGAGCGAACATGCAGATTGTGACGTCATCACCGAGCTTCTCGGCTCTATTGCAACAAAAGTAAGTACAATAGATTTTTTTTGTTATTTTTCCCGTGATCAGTGAACAGAACTTAACAGATTAGCAAAAAAAAAAAATTTTTTTTTTTTTTCAAAATGACATGCGCCTGTGTGGATAGCAGGATATTAGACCCCGAGCATGTTAAGGGTTAATCCTTTACCTGCAATTTGTTGTTTATGAATTTGAAGAATAGGCCCGGTTCTGTTTTACATTTATCTGCTATCCCTTTTTCAAAATTTCTTTCTGCCTCTCTCCTTACTGCTGTATAGTTGTTTCTCGCATCTTTGTATCGCTGGTATGTTTGGGGGTTTGGCCTCTTCCTATACTGATTCCATTTTTGTGTCTTTTGGTCTCTTGCCCTCTCACAATTTCTGTCGAACCAATCCTGTTTTCTGGCCCTGCATCTCTGTTTTGGTATGAATGTTTGTGTGCCTTCCTCGTATAGTTTTAAAAATTTGGCATACATTACATTTACTTCCCTGCCTAGCAACAATTCTGTCCAATTACACTCATTAAAAAAATTTCGAAGTTCCCCATAGTTGCCTCTCCTTAAATCGAGTTTATCAACTGTTTCAATGTCCCCGTTTTCTTCTAGATGATATCTTAAAGCATATTTAATGTCTAACAGGACGTGATCACTCTTTCCCAAGGGAGGAAGGTACTGGATGTCAAAAATCTCTTCTTCTTTCCTGGTGAATACTAGATCCAGTACTGACGGTACATCTCCTTCCCTCATTCTTGTGGCTTGCTTTATGTGTTGATACAAGAATGTCTCCAGAATGAGGTTCACAAATCTGCATGTCCAAAAGTCCTCCGTTCTTGCTTCATAGGCCTCCCAGTCTATTGCTCTAAAGTTGAAGTCCCCCAGTATCAACAGTCGTGATTTATCTTTATCTGCTTGTACAATAATGTCTCTCATGACCATTATGAGGCCCTCTCGTTTGTCATCCAGTTCTTCCTTTGTCCATGTGTTGCTTGCTGGTGGGCTGTAGGTATTTACAATTATCAGCTTATCATCCTGATTCCAGACCTGCAATGCCATTATGTCAATATCTCGAGGGTTTTCAAATATTAACTCTTTTACCTTCAGGTGTTTTTTCACCAGTACAGCCACTCCTCCTCCCTTCCTATTTTTCCTGTCACGTCTCCAAACTGAATAGCCTCTTGGGAATACGACTTCATTTATTATATTTCCTTCAAGTTTCGTCTCTGATAATGCAACAATATCTGGGACCTTAAGCTGGATTATATCTTGCAACTCCAAAGTTTTTGACCTTACTCCATCTATGTTGGTATATACAATTTTCAGGAACATGTTCCCTTTTCCTTTGCTCTTTACTCCCCCTTCCACTACTAATCTTGTTGCTTTGTTTTTATGTACCATTTCACAAGCTTTCCAGTCCCTGTCACTTTGTAAAAAAAAGAATTTCTGTCTTCTTCATTTCTATCCCCATTTAGACGTTTTGCCTCAATTAGGTTCATTTTCAGCTTTTCTCTGTCTTCCTTGGAGACGTCTTGTCTTATTGACCAAAATTTGCCAACCTCATCACTCTGCAGTTTCCTGGCATTTCTTAGCACTTCCATCATGTTTTTCACTCCATTAAACGTCACCCTTAAGGGGCGGTTCTTTTCTTTCTCATATTTTCCTATTCTTCTAAAATCACTGACATTTTCCTTTGAGCCTTCTCCTAAACCTACTATTTTCTCTATGATTTTTATCTCTTCTGCTGCTTGGTCCACCCTAGATGAAATTTCCTTCTCTAAACATCCAAAAATGATTATGGACTTAGTTCTATCTGCAGTGTTTTGTACCAGTTTACTGTTGGTAACCAGTTCTTTCCTAATTGCTTGCCTAATTTCTGCTTCTTGTTGGTCATTTCTGGTTTTGACTTCCGAACACACTTCTTTGATAGTCTCTTTCTCTTTTACAACTTCAGCATATGTCGCTTTTATTTCTTCTTTATACTTTTCTAGTTCTTTATTCACCTCCTCTATGTGAGTTGTCAGTGAAGTTTCCAGTTGGAGATCCTTACCTAACTCTTTGTTAGCCCTTAGGCTTGCTTGGAGTTGTTCACCATATGAGTCTATTTTCTTGTTTATTTCCTCAAAGTCACCACACTTCACTTTCCATGCCTCATTTTCTTTCACTAGTTCCTTGATTTGCTCCTCTTGATTTGTTACCTTGTCTGCTAATGCAGTAATAATCTTACCTTGTTGAAGCATACTCCCTTTTAGAGTGCAAAGCTCACTCCAAAGAGCTCCATTGTCCTCTTCCAATTTAAGCACTTTTTCTTCATACTTCTTTTGCATATCCTCAATTATCTCTAACCTGCCAAGAACACCTCCTTTCCTTATATCTTGTGGTGAGAATCCTTTGAAACCATCATCTGTTGGTGTGGCTACATTCTGTGTGTGTGTGTGTGTGTGTGTGCGTGTGTGTGTATGGGGTGTAAGGGGGGGGGTGGGGGCGGTGTGTTGGTAGTGGGGGAGTGACTGGCTCACTCTGATAACCCTAACACACTACACCCTACAGTAGGCTGGTGTTAAAGCCAGATCCAGTAACAAATTTCTCTCAAATATTGGATTTACATCAACTTATATATTTTTGGGTATATATTTAGTTTTGCAACACGGTCATTCCATCTCAAATCTCCAAAAAGTCACCTATGGCTCCCACTCGACCCTCTCCAAATGCCATGAAATTGTGTTGTAAGATAGCCATAGACCCCAAATGACACTTTGCAAAATATTAGAGCTCAATCTGCTTTAGTTCTTAAATAACAGGTCCATATTCAATGGGCTCTCGTCCCGTTAATGTTTAACCCTTTAACTGCGCGGCCTATAAATATGACATCATCCCCCCCCCAGTGTGCAGGAAATAAATTGTCTTGAAAAAATTCTTTTGTTTTTTTAAAGTGTCAAAAACCCTTTCCCCAATATGGGTATGTAAAAAAAATTTCGAACTTGTACTAACTTTGGCTGCTATGGGGTCCGTAAGTTGGCGTGTGACGTCATCATTCCCCGTGCGCCCGTGCAGTTAGCTCCCGGGGCCGGTGGGGCGCCCGGGGCGGGGCAGGCAAGTTGCCGCGAATATATTTTTGTTCATTTTTTGCGCACAGTTCCAAATACATTTCATTTGTTTTTACGTGCTAATCCTATGTATAATGAACACATACACTATATTATGGCAGTAAAACATCCGTACTGTCTGAGGACACTGTGTTTCGTGCATGACACTTGTGTACACATATGTTGCATATATTTACCATTTATCATGCTAATTTATGTATATATACAATCTATTTACAGACTATACACTGTCACACACTATATACATTCACCATCAACACATTCAGAACACCGCGAGTGTGAGCAGCCACACTCGGACAGCCCTACCTCACTCCTCCAACATCTTACCAACATTGCTCCTCCAAATCATACAGTTATTCACACCAATGTTTCATGTTCATTTATGTATATTTACAACATATGTACACACTATAGACTGTCACACACTATATACATTCACCATCAACACACTCAGAACACCGCGAGTGTGAACAGCCACACCCAGCCAGTCCTCCTCACTCCAACATCTTACTCGCCAACATTGTTCCTCCCACAATACTGTTATTGTATTTATTACATGATTTACACATGTTATATATACCTATCTACATGTTTTATTTACCAGAACTATGCAAGTAAGCCGGTATTGTGTCCAAACAGTACAGTGGCCACCATACGCTGCATGACAAATCACACAGTAGAGAGCAGATGATATCACGATTACGACGTCACCTCCCTCACCAAAATAGCTCCTCACAACATACTCCTGGTGCTGTTATTACACTATTCCACACACACTGTATATACCCATGTACATGTGTGTTCCCCATAGCGAACCATGAAGCTAGTATGGTGAGCAAAACATGGTTACTGCCACACAGTGAGGCTACCTCAATTCTCTCCCTTCCTCCCTCCCTCGCCAAAATTCCTCCTTCCTACGCACAACGCTCATTATAACCACAATCCTGGTCACTTATACCTGTAAATGAATAATTGACCACAAGTTTATTTTGAAAAGGAACCTAAAAAGTCGTTTGAAGATTCCTAGATGGACGAAATAATGCTGTGGTGCTGTGGCTAGCGCTGTGAACATCGTGAACAGCATTGAATCACTGATATTTGAACATTGTACCCAGTCATTATCACACTCGGGCTCTTCTATAATACTATCATGGCTAAATAAAACAGATTATATATATATTTTGACAATATTAGGCGATGCTGTGGTCACACGCTGAACAGCAGTGCTGTGTGCTCATGCTGCGAGCGCCAGCCTCGGTTGCTCACTCACTACCGAGGCTCTGACACCCGGGAATGTGGACCATGATTTTTTTTTTAAGATGGTGTCTGTTTACAAGAGCCTTGAGGAAGCTGATGTGAACCCCATGTAGCCGCGGGAGTTTTGAATGGAACGTGAAAAATAAAAACACCCGGAGGCGTGTTGCACACCCGAAGCCTGGGCCTGCAAGCGCGTTGCGCAGTTAAAGGGTTAAGTACCACAAAAATTACCAACTTTGACCCTTTGTTAAATCACTTCTATTACCTGAAGGAGTGTGAAATTTGACATACCAGGACAACTTTTGGTGTAGAATAATGTAGTGTAATCGATAAAGCAGTATGGGTGTCCATTCAGCTATCCATCCATGCTAAAATCACTGCCAAATTTTGTCACGAGAAATTTGGATCCCAATTTGGAGACCACTTACTCATCAGCAAAAGGTCTAAACGCCATGATCTTTTGCAATGATGTATAACAAGCACAATATTATGCAGTGATGCAATAGCAACTCTGTTGTATCCATATATCCAAAGGTGGCCCACTTGAAAGTTGGCCAAAAAAAAATTATGTGCAAAACTAGCCAACTTTCAAGGCAAAATATGAATATGCGTCATTCCCAATTTGGTTTTAAATGACACCATTGGATAGAGCAGATTTTTCTGTACAAGAGTAGCTTTTATTTAGGTTGGGATCTGAATTCCTAGTTCAGCCAGAGGACTCTGAAAATGATATAGCTTGGTGCAATATCGAAAAAATGAAATTATGATTCTCCATCTTCTTTGTGCACTGATCATGATTTTTTTTCTTTCCATTCTCTCTGGGACACATTCGACTAAATTCTTCACCCTCAAAAAACTGTACTACCTTTTCCTTCACTTCCTCAGGAACTGACTTGCCCTATATTTTCTTAGGAATTGCTAATATTCCCTGTTCTTCTTTCAGCTTCCTAGCTTCGCGAACCATATATTCTGAAACTTTAAATTGCTCCATTGTCTTTTTGATAGACCAGCTTTGTGGCACGAGGGTTAGGATTTGTATTTTTTCTTGGCGCTTTGCTACATGGAATTTTAGCTTCATTTCTTCATTGAGTTTATTGAAGTCTTGGCAATTTGCGCACTGTTGGCCAGAGCTTGGTACCAACAGGTTTTGGCAATCAATATTTCCAATTGCAGCAATCTGCTCGGCAATTATTTCCTGTGCTTGGCTAATCTTAGGCTTTGCATAACCATGCTTATCCCTTGCACTAACTCATTGATATTTAATAGGTAAGATGCCTAATACTGATAAACTTGTGTTTACACTTTCACAGATTTCCATATTATCAGCAGGGCCATCAGATTCAGTAGAGCTGGACTCGCTTACCTGCTTACTGTTGAATTCCTTTCTGCATGATGTGCACAACTTTTGGCCAGGCTTAATACTGACTCAGCATATCTGATATTTTCTCTGCAGTAGCTACTGTGATTGGTCGCAAATCTTTTCACTGTACATGGCATTTCTTCTTGAAGGGATTGCAGCAAGTTTTTTGCAAAAATTCAAATTTCGTCAACAGCAAAGCTTCATGATGGAGGCATACTTGAGATTCTCCACCCAAGTTCAGTTCACTTCGCTTTGCTATCAGTTTTTGATCTTCTGCACTATACTGTTTTAGAAACTTCAAGCCTTTGTTGGGAGTGTAGGTTGTCAAGTGACATTCAGAAGAGCCACGCTCATGGCTAGCAATAGCACATTGCAATAAACCAATGGAATCCTGATTCATGACGTATCTGTAATCAAATTCAAATCAAATTATTTAACTGAATACAGTTATTTTAAGTGAGACCTGTAATACATTAATATTAATATTGCTTTTTTTTTATTTGTGTATTTATTGCAAGTAAATACACAAATAAGTAAACAGCAATGTTTGACCAGCTGACACGATACTACAAAGATGTAAAGATAAATATAGAACAGGAACCTAAAATAGCACTGATTGTTTAATAATAATTCTGAATCATACCCAAAAATGTTCTACCCAATGAAGCTTAACATTTTTCCAATCAGTTTAGATATCAATTTGCTAGCAGTCATGATCAGTGCCCAAAGAAGATGGAGAATCATAATTTGATTTTTTCGATATCGCACCAAGGTATGTCATTTTCAGAGTTGTATGGCTGGGCTAGGAATTCAGATCCTAACCTAAATAAAAGTTACTCTTGTACAGAAAAATCTGCTCTATCCAATGGTGTTTTTCAAAACCAAATGGGGAATGATGCATATTGAGATATTTTGCCTGGAAAATTGGCTATTTTTGCACAAATTTTTTTTTTGCCCAACCTTCAAGTGGGCCACCTCTGGACATATGGATACAACAGAGTTGCTATTGCATCACTGCATAATATTGTGCTTGTTACACATTGTTGCAAAAGATCATGGCGTTTAGATCTTTTGCTGATGAGTAAGTGGTCTCCAAATTGGGGTCCAAATTTCTCACGTCAAAATTTGGCAATGATTTTAGCATGGATTGGTAGCTGAATGGCTACCCAAACTACTTTTTTATTACACTGCTGTATTCCGCACCAAAAGTTATCCTGGTATGCCAAATTTCACACCTCTCTGGGTACTAGACATGATTTGATAAAGGGTCAAAGTTGGCCCTTTTTACGATATGTACGCATTAAAGAGATGAGAGCCCATTGAACATGGACCTATTATTTAAGAACCAAAGCAGATTGTGCTCTAATATTTTGCACAATTTCATTTGGGGTCTAGGGCTACTTTATTATAAAATTTCATTAGATTTAGAAAGGGTCGAGTGAGAGGCCTTTGGTGAATTCACATGGGAATTCATGAATTCACCCAACATTATTACTATAATAAGAGCTATAAAAATACTTGTTTTACATCTGATGTATTAATTTTATTATTTCAAAGCCGTAGGTCACTGAACTGTGGCGACGAAATCGAACGAAACACGCATGGTGGTGTGTGCACATGGATTAGACCCGTCCACTCGCGCTGGAGTTGTGCTGCCAATAACAAATAACTTCTCAAATAGCAAATATCTATCATATTAAAGTATATTTTTGGTGTTAATTAGTTTAGTTTAATTAGGATAATAAAAAGCTATTAAAACACCAGCTTTAGAAATTATTTATTAATCTGGTATGTTCAAACTCATGGGTCACTGAATTATGAGGACACAGACGAAAGTGAGTTACTGTACTTTATTCCCTTTATCTGTCCACCCTCACTCATCTTGTTTCATCACTGAAAATGTATATAAGAAGATTTCAACATATTAGCTAGCTATTCACGCTTCAGCCTTTAAATAATTGTCAAAGATACATGAGCCACAAATTGGTGAACGAAAATCATGGAAACACAGTCGTTCACTTGCGTGGACCACTCTGGCTGGTGTTTGGTTAATATGGTTCACTTGTCCACTTGTGTGATCCAACTTGTCATATGAGGAATTATTAATTGTAACCTGTGATGGAATGGGAAAGTTTTCCACCAGTCTGTGAACTCTGTCCCAACATCGTAAGCTTGTGGACCACTTGTGGTCCACTTGTGTGGTCCACATGTGTGGTCCACTTGTGTGGTCCACATGTGTGGTCCACTTGTGTGGTCCAACTTGTCATAAGAAGGAATTATTGTAATCTGTGATAGAATGGGAAAGTTTTCCACCAGTCTGTGAACATTGTCTGGACATCGCAAGCAAATTCGAACATCCCCTGCTTCAGCGAACCATTGTTCGTCAGATCGGGTGGGTAAATCCGGCCTGAAAAGTGTGTGAACTAGCCGGAGATTCGTTGAATCGGGGTACGTTGAAATGAGGTTGTACTTTACTCTACCATGGACATATTTAAAGTTTAAATGAAGATACATGTGTTTTTATAATCATGGAGTGCCGACCCCGCACAGACTGATCAACAGATCAACTCTTTCTCTCAGAACAATGTTTATTTCATGTAAATACGGTAGTAAACATAAATGGTTTATATGTCTCAGGAAAGAAATATAATCTTCATTTTAAGTCCTTTACCATAGACATATTTAAAACTCAAGTGAAGATACAGGGGTACCTCAGTTTAAGACTTTAATCCGTTCCTGGAAACGGTTCGTAACCCAAAAATTCGTAAACCAAAGCAAATTTCCCCATAAGAAATAATGGAGAATAATAATTCAAAAGAAATGAATTAATCCATTTCTAACTCCACAAAAACTTCACTTCAAAGTAAATTTTTATGCCTAATTCACCCAAATCTTCACTACAAAAGTATGTTCAAAGTTATTACTTACCCTTGCGGACGACACCTGATGGCGAATGGAAGATGGTGACGAGGGGGAGGAGGAGAGGTGTTACTGTTTGTAAGGGGAGTCCCCTTCCATTATAACATCAGGCAGTGAAGATTTCTCTGGAGTGCACACACTGGCACATTTTGACTGCATACCACTAGGTCCTGGTTGTGGCTCACTGCTTTATTTTCTCACTTTTCTCACAAGGAAACGTTCCATTGAAGATTGTTTTTCCCTTCTTTGCAACACTTGTCTGTAGTGAGGCATCACATTGTCATTAAAACGATCAATGTAACGGCCTACTACAGCTTTATCTGGATGATTCTTTTCAGCAAAACTTTGCAGTCCTTCCCATACTGCACACATTTTCTAATTAATGAGAAAGGGACATTCTCTACTGCCTCCTCTTCCTTCCCTGAAAATGAAGAACAACATGAGTACCATTTTCATGCTTTCGAATGATCTCTTGTTTTTCCTCAATGGTCATTCTCACATGTGATTTATTTATTTATTTATTTATTTATTTATTTATGCATATACAAGAATGTACATAAGGAATGTGAGGATACAATTATGGTAATTACAGTCTTGTAAAGCCACTAGCACGCGCAGCGTTTCGGGCAGGTCCTTAATCTAAGAAAATTTTAAGGAGGTAAATACTTGCAAAATTTAAAGACAAAAAAATGATAACAGATTACATGGAATGAAAAAAAAAAAAGATGAGAGAAAATTATAGGTACAGTATATTAAAGCACATAGGTAGCTATGATTGATTGCAATGACAGCTTAAAATGGTAGTTGACAACAAATTGGTAGGCACAATACAGCAGAAACAATATAAGATTGATTGCAATGACAGCTTGAATGGTAGTTGACAAAAATTGGTAGTCACAATACAGCATATGGCTAGCACATAAAAGAAGACAGAAATGAACACAATGATAAGGTTGTTTGATATTACATAAAAATTAGGAGATTGGGTACCACTAGGTACAGAGCAAATTTAAAGCTCAGTGTAGGAAACTAAATAGATGAAGTTAGGTACTTTTTGGTTTTGCTTTTAAATAAGGCAAAAGTTTTACAGTTTTTCAATTCACTAGGGAGTGAGTTCCATAGACTAGGTCCCTTAATTTGCATAGAGTGTTTACACAGATTAAGTTTGACCCTGGGGATATCAAAGAGATATTTATTTCTGGTGTGGTGATAATGGGTCCTATTACATCTGTCCAGGGAGAGTTTCAGAGCATGGTTTGCATTTAAGAACAGGGTTTTGTAAATGTAGTTGACACAAGAGAATGTGTGGAGGGAGTTAATATTTAGCAAGTTTAGAGATTTAAACAAGGGAGCTGAGTGTTGTCTGAAAGCAGAGTTAGTTATTATTCTGATAGCAGATTTTTGCTGTGTGATGATGGGCTTAAGGTGGTTTGCAGTGGTAGACCCCCATGCACAGATACCATAATTAAGATAGGGGTAGATTAGTGCATAATATAGTGAGAGGAGAGCAGAGTTAGGAACATAATATCTGATTTTGGAGAGTATACCAACTGTCTTAGAGACTTTCTTAGTTATGTGTTGAATGTGGGTGCTGAAGTTGAGTCTCTTGTCTAGGAATAGGCCAAGAAACTTGCCATCATTTTTATTACTGATGTTAATGTTGTCTATCTGTAGCTGAATTGCATTTGATGATTTGCTTCCAAATAAGATGTAGTAAGTCTTTTCGATGTTTAATGTTAGTTTGTTCGTTGACATCCATAAGTGGACTTTTTTTAATTCATTATTCACAACATTATTTAGTGTATGTGGGTTGAGGTTTGAGTAGATAAGGGTAGTATCGTCAGCAAACAATATAGGTTTGAGAATATTAGAGACATTAGGCAGATCGTTTATATATATAAGAAATAGAAGAGGTCCTAAGATGCTGCCCTGTGGCACTCCAACGGTAATTGGTAGAGTGGAAGAAGTTGTATCATTGATGGTTACATATTGGTGTCTGTCACTAAGATAGGATCGGATGTAGTCAAGGGCAAGGCCTCGGATTCCATAATGCTGGAGTTTAAGTAAGAGGTAGTTGTGATTAACAGTATCAAAGGCTTTTCTTAGGTCAATGAAGAGTCCAATCGGAAACTCATTTTTGTCAAGGGCTGAGTAGATAATGTCAAGGAGACTAATGGTTGCATCATTGGTACTCTTTTGGGACCGGAAGCCAAACTGGCAGGGGCTGAGTATGTCGAATTTTACGAGGTAGGAATAGAGCTGTTTGTAAATAATTTTTTCAAATATTTTTGATAGAATGGGTAGATTTGATATTGGTCTATAATTGTTTATGTCCGCCGGATTGCCTCCTTTATGGACTGGCGTTACTCTTGCTCTTTTGAGGATATCAGGGAAGGTGTGACACTCTATAGCTTTGTTGAACAGTAGTGCTATGGGTGGGGCAAGGGCATGGGAGGCTCTCTTGTACACAATGGACGGAATTTCACTGGTGTTCCCTGCCTTGGTTTTTAGAGAGTGTATGTTGGACACAACATCTGCCGGGCTGATTGGTGAAAGGAGAAGAGAGTTTGGATAGCTGCCTGAGAGATATGTGTTAATATGTGTCTGAGTCTGTGGGATTTTACTGGCAAGATTAGCACCAACCGATGAAAAGAAACTATTAAATTCATTTGCCATTTCTAAATCAGTTGACGGTATATCCCCATCCTTGTAGAGTTTTATTTGGTTATGTGAGTGTTGTTTAGTTCCTAGGATACTAGAGATAGTTTTCCAAGTGTTTTTCATGTTGCCTTTTGCTTCATTGAATCTATTCACATAATAT
Organism: Procambarus clarkii; assembly: GCF_040958095.1. Classification (NCBI taxonomy): domain Eukaryota; kingdom Metazoa; phylum Arthropoda; class Malacostraca; order Decapoda; family Cambaridae; genus Procambarus; species Procambarus clarkii. Next base: position 25,362,957 of record NC_091158.1, read on the forward strand.
GCAAGTTTTGCCTTTCTTATGATACTAGTAAGCATTGATGAGTACCTTTTAGCTACTTCCTTTGAAACTAGGCCAATCCTAACTTTCTTTTCATATTCATGTTTCTTGTTGATTGAGTTGAGAATGCCACTTGTGAGCCATGGATTGTTTAATCTTTTGTCAGTTACTTGCTTTGTAAGAAGGGGACAATGAAGGTTGTAGAGGCTTAGAGTTTTGGAGAGGAAGAGGTTAGCTAATGAATTTATATCATGGGTATTATTGAATTCAGAATCCCAGTTAATATTGTGAAGTGCCTCTGTAAGATTGTCTAAAGCTGATTCACTGTGTAGCCTAAATGAAAGTTTCTTGCTTTTTGGTGGTGTTATGTCCATGTTCGCTATGAGAAAGGTAGGATAGTGGTCAGTTGTTCTGTCGTAGATTATACCAGATACAAGGGGAGCTGTTATGTTTGTCCATATGTGGTCCAAGGTAGTGGCTGATGTTTGAGTGACTCGGGTAGGTTTGGTGATAGTGGGGATTAGCATACAGGAGTTCATGCTGTTAAGGAAATAGTCAACTTGAGAGCAGTTTTGTTGACCCAGGTCAATATTAAAGTCTCCTCCCAGAATGATGTGGTTTTTGTTGAGATTGTTGTTTATAATAAGATTCCTTAGGTTGTCTGAGAAAGAAGCTATGTTAGTATTAGGAAATCTATAGATGGCTCCAATAGTCAAAGAGGATTTAAGGGATTTAATTGTAAACTGAGCAAAAGTATATTCACAGTAGTCATCTCTGTCACTAATAACACTGTTGCAGATAAATGTATCTCGGTAATATATAGCTGAGCCACCACCTTTTTTATTAGGCCTACAGTTATGAATGGCTTTATAACCAGCTAAGTTGTAGAGTTGGGTATAGTCTTTACTTAGCCAAGTTTCTGTTAAAATAATGAACGATAGGTTAGTACCTAGTGCTGTGAGTAGTGCATTTAAATCGTCAAAATGTTTACCAAGTGATCTAACATTTTGGTTATAAACTGATAGATAGGTGCTATTTTGGAGTTTGTTTTTAGCCTGGTGTGCTGTGAAATACTTACAATAATGATGATCAATGTGCTGGTTGGTATAGATATGAGACAGAAGGTTTTGATCAGGATCAATATCAGTGTGCATAGAGATGCAGAGGGATCACGATACAAGATACACGATAAAGCAAAACACAAGAATAAGAGCAGATACAATAAAATAGTAACAATTTAGAAGTAAAATAAAGATCCAATAGATAGCCAGGGAGGACACAGAAGTTACATAAAATAAAACACAAAAAATCAGTAGAGACTGACAATATAAATGTAAAATAAAAAATAATAAGAAAAATAATAATCATAAAAAAAATGATCTTGAAGATAATTAGCTTAGTAATGGTTAATTAACAGGGTAATAAAAAGCCCTAGGTTTAGTGACAAGGGGATTAACTAAGAACAAATAATTAAGAGTATAAAACAGGCAAAGATGACAAACAAAAAATAAAGAAAAAATAAAAATAAAAATAAAAATAAACACCTTTGGAAAGGAAAGGCAGAGCTTAAGTACACTTTGGTTGTATGTGAGACTACAAATTATGTTCTGGTTATTCAGCTGATATCCCACAGTCATCCAGGAAAGAAGTGAGGTGTGCTTGCCTTGAACCTTACCACTGGCTTTTTTGGGACCCATGGCGAGATATATAATAACTTTTATGCTCAAATGGCCAAAAATCCGACAAAGAACTGTAAATTCTTGTGAAGAATTCAGGCGGGATAGTCACTGGGCACGAGACACTGGTAAACTGAGACGCGATTGCCGTGCCACCACGTGCTAGGTCGGCCGTACGCATATCAACAAACTCGTATCGTGATGCAAAGTTCGTATCCCTATTCAAATTTTCCGAACAAATCGGGCTCGTAACCCGAAAAGTTCGTAAACAGGGATGTTCGTAACCCGAGATACCACTGTACATGTGTTTTTATAATCGTGTCCAGTAGCTTGTCGATCATGGAGTGCATAAGCCTATGTAATTGCCGATATATTATGTAATTAACAAAGATACACTAATGAAGCCTAAAATATTATATGCTTTCAGAAAGACGGGTATATATTCTTTATTGTCAATGCATAACAGGAAATATATCCTGTTATGCAGGAAATATATTTCCTGCATAACAGGAAATATATCTTATCGGAGAATAAAGATACAGCAGTTTAAAATTGAGTTTTCATAGCGACTCTTGCCCCATCTATTGGAGATTTGAGAAGCGACCCCAAGCCTCATAACATTGCGTTTGGATCGTTGACTTTCTATGTTGTCACCTGCCACCTATTTAAGTCTAATTTTGTTATAAAATGAGATTATTTCCTTGTAAAAATGTTCATTTTTACGTTCTTCATTCAGTGGCAACATTATAGTGGGCAAATAAACCATATTTCTTCATTACTGTCTCCACTCGATCATCCGGACTATATGGGAAGGACCCCCAGCCGGATTATCACATTTTTCGGATGATGGTACTTTTTCACCTACGAGTCCAAAAGTGACCATTTCCAACTATTTTTATACTACAAACAACATAATTTGAATTGCCTTGCCACATACAATTATTAAATATTCAACTAGAAACCTCAACTTACCTTGTTGGTGTTCGTCTTCTTGATTGATGCCACACATCTTGAAGTTAAAAATACTTAACAATTTACGTAACCTATACTAACACAACACTAAAATTAACACTTAAAATTACTGTACAGTTCATTAAGCTAAGTTAGTTTTGACTGCCAGCTGCTGAAGCCTCACTGGTTGAGGGCATTTGGGTTGCCTGTGAGGCCTCACTTGTTGAAGGTGCTTGCTTGCACCTCACTTGTTGAAGCGCTTGCATGCCCTCACTTGTTGAAGGCGCTTGGCTTGCCTGTGACGCCTCACTTGTTAAAGGCGCTTGCTTGCGCCTCACTTGTTGAAAGCGCTTGGCTTGCCTATAATGCCTCACTTGTTGAAGGAGCTTGGCTTGCCTGTGGCGCCTCACTTGTTGAAGGCGCTTGGCTGCCTGTGACGCCTCACTGTTTGAACAACACGTAACTTGTCTTTAATTGCTAGGACAATCTTCTTCCTCTTAACACTTCCAGAACGATTGATGCTGCTACCAGACATATTCTTGGCCAAAAATGTTCAAAATTACTATGAAAATTAAGAAAGTTATTTAAAAAAATATTTCACTAATGGCGCAACACTGTGAGGCCGCACTGGTTGAGGCGTATAACTGTGACTTGTCTTTAATTGTTAGGACAACTTTCTTCCTCTTAACACCTCCAGAACGATTGATGCTGCTACCAGACATAGTCTTGGCCAAAAATGTTCAAAGTTACTATGAAAATAAAAAAGTTATTTAAAAAAATATTTCACTAATGGCGCAGCACTGTGTATAACACGAGGGACGGACGCACATGGGTTGACCAGTGTTGGACAGGTCCACTTGGGGCAGCCATAACGCGTTATGTAGGCCGCCAGGAGGAAAAAAATTCACAATATTTTTTAAGGAAACTTCAGCCTGTGCACAATGCTTTTAGGAAACTTATTTATTTGTTATTACATAATTACTAGTAGTTATTTTATTTGTTTTTGGCTATGATTAATTGTTCTAAAATTAATGGTAATTCCTGTACCCAGGTAGTCCCTCCTGACGCACCCCTCCCACTCTCCCAACACCACCCACCCACCCCACCCCCACCTACACCATGCGCCTCGAGTCTCGGGCAGACAGGATTAATACCGTATGGCCTGCCTCATGTTTTCATATACGGACAAAGGCACGATTATCTGGGGGACTGACCGGATAGTGTAATTTCTGCAGAAAACCTGCTTTAATCCGGTCCCTGTGGCTATTTTGGCCGGATATTGTGATAACTTTATCCATTCACGATTTTGGCCGTATAAGGGCGTTTTTCGGATGTTCGAATCCCGGATAATCGCGGGGTTACAGTATATTTACGAAATGTTATGAGGTTTAGGGAAGCTTCTCGAATCTCCAATAGATAGGGTGAGAGTCGCTATGAAAACAATTTAAAACTGATGTATCTTTTTTCTCTGATAAAATATATTTCCTGTTGTGTACTGACAATAACGAACATATCTCTGTCTTTCAGAAGGCATTTAATATTTTAGGCTTCATTAGCGTATCTTTGGTAATTACACGATATATCGATGGGTACATAGACTTCTGCATTCCATGAACGACAAGCTACTGGACGTGATTATATAAACGCTTGTATCTTCACTTGAGCTATAAGTATGTCTATGGTAAAGGACTTAAAATGCAGCTTATATTTCTATCTTTTCTGAGACATATAAAACATATGTCTCATATGTTTTATATGTAAATACGTTTATTAACGTACATATTTACATGTTATAAACATTGTTCTGAGAGAGAGTTGCTCCATCGACTGATCTGTGTTGGGTCGGAGCTCGATGATTATGAAAATACATGCACCTTCGTTACAGTTTGAAATATGCCTATGGTTAGGAATTTAAAGTGAAGCTCCTATTTCTATCTTTCTTGTGATAAATAAAACAAATGTTCATTAATGTATCTACGTGAATTAAGCATTGTCCTGAGATGAATATTGCGGGTTCCGAGCTCGACAAGTGATGAAAATTGCTTAGACAGATTCATAGTATGACAAGCAAGCAGTGAGCCACAACCAGGTCCAAGTGGTATGCCTGCAAAATGTAGGAGAAAGAGCACCCCCAGAAAAGTCATTACTGCCTGATGTTATAATGGAAGGGGACTCCCCTTCCAAATGCTAACACCTCTCCTCCCCCTGCTCCTCACCGCCTTCCATATGCCAACAAGAGTCGTCATTAAAGGTAAAATATAATTGTACGCACTGTAATACAAAATACAAGTAGTAAGTACAACCTCAATTCAACGTACTCTATGGGACCAACCCCGATTTGTTGCAGGGTTGGATTCATTGCAAGAGGTGTTTGCATCAGTTTTATTTTTCTTGTAAACAATAAAAATGTATTACCATATTATATACTGTACCTATATATTACTACTCTACTAAAAAATACTGTGTTACAGTTTTTTTTTTTTTGAGATATATACAAGAGTTGTTACATTCTTGTACAGCCACTAGTACGCGTAGCGTTTCGGGCAGGTCCCTGGAATACGATCCCCTGCCACGAAGAATCGTTTTTTGATCCAAGTACTGTACACATTTTACTGTTGCGTCAAACAGAGACTACAGTTAAGGAATTGCACCCAGTAAATCCTCCCCGGCCAGGATACGAACCCATGACATAGCGCTCGCGGAACGCCAGGCGAGTGTCTTACCACTACACCATGGAGACTGCACCACGGAGTTCTCATTTACCATATTGTTAGAGTTAAGTATTTCCATCTTGAAGTCTCATGGAGTTGTGAATGCTGTACAGTAAATACGTACTGTAGTGTTATTATGCCGTTAGCACTGTATTGATGAAGTAGTTCTGCTGTATGTTGAGTACTACAATACAGTTTATGAAAACTATTTTACACCAAAATTACTGTACTGCAACCTTAATTTTAACACTTTGTACTTAAATTTACCACTTATTCTAACTGTACACTCCACACACAATGTTCTTAGATGTTTGCATCAGTTTTGCTGGTGCTCGCTGCTGCTGTGTTTGCTTCAGCTGCTTCTGAACTGGTGCTGGGTACAGCTGTGCTCATGCTGGGTATGGCTGTACTGGTGCTGGGTACAGTTGTACTGGTGCTGGGTACGACTGTGCTGGTGCTGGGTACGGCTGTGCTGGTTGATTTTCTGCAACCGTTTCTTGCAAAATATTGGATCATTTTTGTTTGTTCCTTCCTTTTGTCATCTTGAGACAAATATCTTTCATCGTTCTTAAGTGTTGATAGAAGCCTGGTAGCTCAAGATTGTCAGTTTGTGAAACAAAATCAAGGAGTTTTCAACATGGAACAATGCATCACCAAATGTGTCAGATTTTAACATGCTATCATGCTCCTCTCCCTCTTTGTCGTCGTTGTCAACAGTGTCAGTAACATTTTGGATAATTTCATCTTCTGTTAAATAACCAGTGGGTGGATCGACTGCATCAGTATCTAAGCACTCCTCAACATTGTTCAAAGTCACCTCCACCTTGCCAGCCTCACGTAATTCTTGAAAAATTTCATTTGAAAATCCTTCAAAATCCATCTCTTCCTCAGTCACTTCATCAGCATTATCAAGCAACAGGAGTTTTTTCCAACAATTTCTTTATGTTGATTCTTTAACTTCATCCCAAACTTTAGCCCAGTTGTAAATTGCTCCCTTAATTGAGTATTTTTTGTAACATTCCAGTGTTGCTTTACCTCGCGAATCGGTTCCTTGTCTTTTGTCTTTGTCTGCTCAAACACCACCGTTATTTCTTTATTTTTGCTCGTTTGTAGAGCCTTTTCATTGCATATATAACACCTGTATCCATTGGCTGGATCAGAGAATTGGTATTTGGAGGTAAGGCCATACATTTGATGTGTCCATTACTTGACGTTAATGTGTCAAGCCGTACATGAGCTGGGGCATTGTCAACCAAGAGTAATGACTTGACATCATTCCACCTCACTCCACACTTTTTTTTATCAGAAAATCTCTTACTTCGTTGCAAAAACGATTTTTGAACCAGTCTATAAAAATGTCTCCAGTAAACCAAGCTGTTTTAAGAGTTGTAGTAAACCACAGGTACCTTGTTCATTAAATTTTTCAAAGCACGAGGAGTTTTTGACGTCCCCACAATAGCGGACTTTATTCTGTATCTTCCGTCTGCATTCGCACACAGCATTGCAGAAACTTTTTCTTTGTTTACCTTACGGCCAGGAACACACTCATCTAGCCTAGATGCCAAAGTATTGTTCTGCAAGCATTTCCAATTAAAGCCTGTTTCATTGGAACTGTATACCTGAAAATGGCTTAAATCATTTGTTATTTTGTAATCATATAAATTTTGCATAAATGGCACGATAGAACCTGTATCTGCACTTAATGATTCCCACAAACTTTCCTGTTCTTAACCACTAAGCTGCTCTGGGCTATTTGGCCTTTAACCCTTAAACTGCGCATGGCGTATATATACGCCCCGAGTAACATGTCCCACAGTGCGCACGGCGTATATATACGCCATAGGGTGCCAGGCCCGATTCAAATGGCCCGCGGCTACACGGGGTTCACATTAGGTTCCTCAGGGCTCTTGTAAACAGACGCCATTTTAAAAAAAAATCGTGGGCAATATTCTCAGGTGTGAGAGGCACAGTACTGTTGGAGCAACCAAGGCTGGCGCACGCAGCATGAGCGAACAGCATTGCTGTTCAGCTTGTGACCACAGCATCGCCGAAAAGTGTCAAAATAAATATATAGTTGTTATTATTTAGCGATGACAATATTACAGATGACCCCTGACTGTGATATAAATAACCAGGGTTGTGATAATAACAAGATTGTTGTAATAATTAGTGCTGTGGGAGGAGTGATGCTGAGAGACGGAGGGAGACAGCATCGTTTACTGACTGTGTGGCCACCTGTTATTGTTTGCATTCACCATACCAGCTCAGTGGTTCTCTATAGTGAACACAAATGTAGATACTAATATATAATGTGTGTATTAGTGTAATAACAGCAAAAGGATTATGCTGGGAGGAGCCATTTGGGTGACAGAGGTGACGTCGTCTGCACGATTTGTCTAGCTGTTTAGAGGGTGGCCACTATGCTCTTTGGGCGCACTACAAGCTTAGGTGTACAGTTACGGTGCATAAAACATGTAGATACTTATATATAATATGTGTATATAGGGTAATAACACTGCAAACAGTATTGTTGGTGGAGAAAGTTTAGTGCGTGTGACCTTGAATGAGTGAGGGAGCCGCCAGCTGTGTATAGCGACGACTCTTAGTGCCTGAACTAACTATATCAGCTTAGCTGTACAGTTGTGGTGAACAAAATATATACATACTTATATATAATGTCTGTATGTAGTGTAATAACACCACAAATGGTATTGTTGGGGAAGAAAGTTTAGTGCGTGTGTTGAGGGAGTGGCAGCGAGTGGCTGGCTGGTGTGTGGCGGTAACTCTTCATTGCTTTTCGACTCTCAATACCAACTTAGTGGTTCGTTATGGTGACCAAAACATGCAGATACTTATATATAACCTGTGTATAGAGTGTAATAGCAGCAAAACTATTTGTTTATTGTTTTATAGACATAATAATTGAATCACTAATATGCACATCATACTTTTGAGTATAGCGATTATTCACCACTTTTATTATATAAATATATTACAATACACACTATTGAATAATATTACTGCAAAAAAACTAAGAAAAAATCAATCGGAGACATTGAAACAATTAGGTAATAATATCTTTGTGGCAACTCCCACCTGTCAGCGCGGGTGACGCTGACCGAGTCTGAAGACCGCTCTGTCAACGCCCACTTTTTGCCAGACTTCCTCGGTCAATTGCGCCCAAAATATGTCACCTTCGATTTTTTTTATTTTTCCCATGCTCAGGGGACACAAATTAACATGTTTAGAAGACAACAAATTTTTTTAATTTTTTAATTTCTTGCGCACAGGGGTGTAAATGTCCCCAGGACCCCTGAGCAGTGTAAGGGTTAACACCCACAGGCACAAAAAAAAAAAAAAAAATTGTATTATAAAATTGTTCATGTGTGTTCCCTGCTCACGGGAAAAATAATAATAAAATTGTAGATGGCATAGTTTGGCTGCAATTGGGCGGGGAAGTCTGGAAAAAAAAGAGGCATTGACAGAGCAATTGTCGGTAACTGTCTGCTCCGCCTGAGCTGTCAGGCAGGGAGTTGCCACAAAGATATTATTACTTAATTATTTCAATGTCTCTGATTGATTTTTTATTTTTTTTTTTGTAGTAATATTATTCAACAGTGTAGTGATATATTTATATAATAAAATTTGTGAATCATTGCTATACTCAAAAGTAGTATGATTATATTAGTGATTCAATTATGATGTTCATAAAACAATAAACAAATAGTTTTGCTGTAATTACACTATATACACACGTTATATATAAGTTTCTGCATGTTTTGTTCACCATAACGAACGACTTAAGTTGGTATTGTGAGTCAAAAGCAATGAGGAGTGGCCACTCGCTGCCACTCCCTCCCTCAACACCTCACTCGCAACATTCCTCCTCCCACCATACTGTTTTTGCTTTTATTCACTAAATACAGACATTATATTTAAGTATCTACATGTTTTGTTCACCATAACTGTGCAACAAAACTGGTATGGTGAGTTCAGACAATAGGAGAGGTTGCTACACACACAATCAGCTGACTGCTGCCTACCTCACTGGTTCAAGGCCAGACACACTAACATTCCTCCTTCAAGTATACTGTGGTGTTATTACACTATATACAAACATCTATATAAATAAAAATTGAAATGTTCGTTTGTTCAAAATCGCTAATCTCCGAAAGTTCTTCACCGATTGCTTTGAAATTCTGACACAACGTTCCATTCGAATATGCACGTCTTTTTATATACCTACTATATAGATGCCACCTCTGTGACAAGTAAAAACATGCATTTTTGAAAAACAGTGCCATCTGTTGCACATAATAGCAACATGCACGCTTTACTAAATATGTCACAAATTCCATTTGAATGTTTCCAATTGCATTAATAAATTTTATTTTCATAGATTTCGATTTATTTTATTTTTTATTGAATAATGTTGTGTGACATTGTGTTGGAATTGAGCTGTGTTGTTTACCATATCGTTTATTCGTAAGTATTAGTATAGATGCCACACCTGTTACAGGTAAAACTATGCATTTCTTGAAACAGCGCCATCTGTTGCATATAAGACGAACACACATGCTATCTATATACAGTAAATAAAAATGTAAATGTTCATTTGTTCAAAATCGCTAATCTCCGAAAATTCACCAATTGCTTTGAAATTTTCACACAACATTCTATTTGCATCTGAGCAGGTTTTTATATACATACTATATAGATGTCATGTCTGTGACGGTAAAAAAAAAACATGCTTTTTCTGAAAAACTGTGTTTTTCATGTGAGGGACATCTTCGAAACCTCTCTACCAATTGCTTTGAAATTTTGACACAACGTTGCATTCAAATAGGCGCATCTTTTTATATATCTACTAAATACATGCCTCACCTGTGAAAGGAAAAACATTTTTTTTTTTAAACAGCACCATCTGTTGGACGTAAGAGCAACACACGCTGTAATATCGGAAAGTTCTTCACCGAATGCTTTTAAATTATGATACAACGTTGCATTCGAATAGGCACGTCTTTTTATATACCTACTATATAGATGCCACTCTTGTGACAGGTAAAAACATGCATTTTGGAAAATCAGCACCATCTGTTGCACATAATAGAGACGTGCACGATATAATAAATATGTCACAAATTCCATTTGAATGTTTCCGATTGCATTAATAAATTTTATTTTCATAGATTTCGATTTATTTGATTTTTTTTTAATTATTTTGTGTGACATTGTGTTGGAATTAGGCTGTGTTGTTTACCATACCATTCATTTCGTAAGTATAAGTACAGATGCAACATCTGTGACAGGTAAAACTATGCTTTTCTTGAAAAACAGCGCCATCTGTTGCATGTAAGAGCAACAAGCAAGAACAACTAAGGAGCAACTAAATATGTTACAATTCCATTTCAGTTTTTCCGATTCCATTGATAAATTGAATTTTCATAGATTTTGATATATTTTCATTTTGATTTAATTATTTTGTGTGAATTGCATTGGAAGTGAGCTGTGTTGTTTACCATATCATTCATTTCGTGAGTATAGTTTATTTGTTTTTATTTTTCATATTTTCATTTCATTTTTTTACTGTTTTTCTTATATTTCAGTGATGGAAACATCAGATCACTTGATGTTCCCAATTTTCTGGAGGGAACATCAGACCATTTGGGAAGGCATCGGATGAGGGAGGTGGTAATGGTGGGGAAGGACGAGGGGACGGTGGAGTTTGGGATGGAGGGGATGGGGGAATGGAGAATGGTGGGGAAGACAAAGGGACAAGGGGGTGGGAGTATGGTGGGAAGGAAGAGGGGATGGTGGAGTGGGAATTGGTCGGGAGGAAGAGGGAATGATGGAGTGGGGAATGGTTGGGAGGCCGAGGAGACAGCTGAGGGGGGGGAATGATGGGGAGGAATGGGGGTCAGGGAAGGTTGCTGTGGCTCAGCAATGCACATTCGTTGCTGAGCCACAGCAACACGTGGCCGGTTACTGCTAGTTATATATAAATATCTACATGTTTTGTTAACCATAACTGTACAACTAAGCTGGTATGATGCCCAAAGAGCATAGTGGCCACCCTCTATACAGCATGACAAGTCATGCAGATGATGCCACCTCCCTCACCAAAATGGCTTCTCCCAACACATCTTTTGCTGATATTACACTATATGTATATACATGTTATATATAAGTATCTACATATGTGTTCACCATAATGAACCACTAAGTTGGTATGCTGAGTCAAAATGCAGCGAAGAGTAGCCTCCACACCTGTGGGATATCTGGGGCTTGACTCAATTATTTAATTATTTGATTTAATAACGAAGGACCACCCACTTTTGAGAAAAGAGGGAAACTAATAAAAAGTGATCATTAGAAAACACAAGGAGGAACCAGTGTCTATGGATAAGTATTAGAAAGAATAATCACTTAAATAAATAATGGACTGTATGATTAATTAACTAAAGTCAAAGCCTCAAACACCTACATTGGGGGGGGGTATTGCTAGAACTTCATATACGTCTAGGAACTAGTGTGGTTTGTCACCAGTTCATTGTTAAGTAAATAATATTATGACCTAAAATTTTATAGAATCAATAGGTAAATTCAAATAGAGAATATTAATGATTATTAAAATTAAAGAGCAATCATCCAAGTAAACACATCAATTTCCAATAATCATATGGTAAAATTATTCGATATGATAATCTTGTGAATTTGTATAATAAAATGGAATAATTAAATGTGTACAAAAAGTCTTAGCTTTAAGACGATTTCTATGACATCGTTCGTGCTTCGTCCTCATGATCTCAGGATCTCCACATAGAAGCCATTAGAGGTGAATAACACGAATGCGGTTAACGACTCGTTGACTCCTCACATACGAGCTGTAATTTAAAGGATATTACGTAGCATTGAACTAGGCTACTTAGATTTCAATATTTATGAAAACAGAAAATAAATATTAATGTGGTACTAACGATGGATTTGGTGTCGTCCCACTATATAACGACAGACTACCCACGAAATATACAATCTCTAATGATGCATCAAGAAAGAAAATATACTTAGCATGAGCGCAGTAACTGCTGAAGTCTGCCGATATCGCGTCTATCAGTCCCAGACTTCCACGGTGTTGTACACGCGATTGAGGGTTTTGGCTTGATTCTCGACGCGTTATTGATTGGCCGAGCACTATGGAGCACGTGGAAGAATAATTATTCGTTATTAGTTGGGTATCAGTGTAATTCTTGCTGATAACTCCCCAACGTCACGTGTCTCTCCACTCTGACGCCAAGACCTTCCGCTGTCTAAGCACGCACGCTGCACAAACGCTCTACAATGGCGTCTCCGCCTTCTTCCCAATCCGCGTCTCGCATTCACCACAGAAATTATTAATCACGAATAATACTATTTCGCGCAATTGTGGTTGAAATACTTTAATAAAGGACTGGGTTGTGATTCTAGGGATTTAAATATTATCGCTTTCTCGTCTTATGGTGGTAAACGAAAAATGGAGAAGATTTTAGTTTTCTCCATGGCATTCACGCGTGACAGAAAAACTATTACTTGATAACAATTGTAACTAAAAACTCTCGATTTAGAATTATTGGGAGTTATGTTATCCGTAAATAATTATCACATGGAATACTGATGATTTTAGAGAACCACATTCAATTCTCTAGCACATTGGTAATAAATGTGTTTAACTAGACATTATCTGACGCAATATTGGTGCTTTATTTTGTAAGAATTCTAGCATTAATACACAGATATAATGGTTAGTTTATGTTAACACTACTGTTAGTAAATTTAGTGACTACTGTATTTAGTATATAATAATAATGATTTATTATAATACAATAGTAGTGTATTAGTGTTGGAAATTTCCATCAACACCAGCGAGCCAGCCAGTCATTGGCTGCCACTCCCTACCTCACCTCACTTGCCAAATTCTCCTCTCACCATACTGTTTTTGCTTTTATTCTCTATATACAGATATTATATATAAGTATCTGCATGTTTTATTCGCCATAGTGAACCACTAAATGTATAGTATAGTATATATATAGTAAGTGAAGACAGCAACAGGTGGTCACACAGATATGGCAGATGACGATACAGCCTTCCCACCCTCAACATTACTCCTCCTACAGCACAGCGCAAATTATAACAACAATCCTGCTATTATCAGAATCCTGGTAAATTTTATCACAGTCAGGGGGTCTTCTGTAATACTATCATCGCTAAATAGTACCAGTTACATATATTTTTTACATTTTTAGGTAATGCTGTGGTCACAAGCTGAACATCAGTGTTGTGAGCTCATGCTGCATGCGCCAGCCTTGGTGGCTCACTCAGTACTGAGGCTTTCATACCTGGTAATGTTGCCCACGATTTAAAAAAAAATGCATCTGTTTACAAAAGCCTCGAGGAAGCTGATGTAAACCCCATGTAGCCGTTTAAATCTTGCTCGGTACTCCAAAACGTCATATGAAGGGGTGTGCACTTTCGTGTCAGTCACTCAACACTTTATATGCAGTTTTGTGCAGTTTAAGGGTTAATATTATGTTATTCTTAAACCTTTGTAACCATCCTTCACTTGCTCGAAAATCTGGAATGTTAATCTTTTCTGCCAATTTATCTGCGGCAGTCTTAATGGCATCGCCACCAAGTGGCATACCCACAGAGTGCTCTTGGTTAAACCATTTATACACAGCTTCGTCTAATATTGTATTTGTAGAACCTTTTATCGTTTTTCTTTTATTTAATGTACCACTATCACTTACAGCAAGGAACTTTCTAATATTATCTTTCTGTCTCTTTATATCACACACTGTACTTTTCGACATTAATTTCTGCTGCTAGCCTAGTAACAGAGTAGGCATGTTCGTGTTTCTCTATTATGTCTAATTTCTGCTCAATGGATAAAAAACTGTCTGTTCCTCTTGGTAGATACGGCACGATTTAGCAAGCCCCTGAGACATCTTGCTGTACAGGGGTACCTCGGTTTAAGAATTTAATCTGTTCCTGGAGACGGTTCGTAACCCGAAAATTCGTAAACCGAAGCGAATTTCTCCATAAGAAATAATGGGAAATGAATTAATCCGTTCCTGACTCCCCAAAAACTTAACTTCAAAGTAAATTTTATACCTAATTCACCCAAATCTTCACTACAAAAGCATGATCAAGTTATTATTTACCCTTGCTGATGACTCCTGTTGGCATATGGAAGATGGTTAGGAGGGGGGAGAAGGAGTGGTGTTACTGTTTGGAAGGGGAGTCCCCTTCCATTATAACATCAGGGAGTGAAGATTTGCTGGAGTGCACTCTCTGGCACGTTTTGCCTGCATACCACTAGGTCCTGGTTGTGGCTCACTGCTTGATTTTCTCACAAGGAAACGTTCCATTGAAAATTGTTTTTCCCTTCTTTGCAACACTTGTCTGCAGCGGGGCATCACATTGTCATTGAAAATGTTATTGCAACAGCCTACTACAGCTTTCTCTGGGTGAGTCGTTTCAATAAAAGTTTGCATTTCTTCCCACATCTTACACCACTTCCTAATTGTTGAGGAAGGGACATTTTCTACTGCCTCCTCCTCCTCTGAAGAAGAAATATCCTCAGCTGCCTCTTGTTGCTGCTCCTTTTGAAGGGCTTGGAGTTCTTCGGTGGTCAGTTCTTCGTTGTTTTCGTCCACCAACTCCTCCACATCAGCACCATCTACAGGTTGTGCATGTGCAGTGTATAAAGGGAATAAAATGAGCATGTCTAGTACACGGAGATTGAACAACTGGGCAAGCACGACACAGACTGAGCTATTGGGTATTTATCTAGCCACTGAATACCTTAAGCTCAATGGTGGTGGAATAATATTCTGTGACTCTAAAAGTGCTCTGCAGTTCTTAAATAACCCATCACAATGTATGTGTGAAGTAGCTTGTAATATTAAATGGAATGTAATTTTTGCCAATGATAATAACTATTGTATAAAATTTGTGTGGATCCCATCCCATGTTGGAGTTGGAAAACATGACTTTGTAGATCGATTGGCCAATGAGGCTTGCAGGAAAGAAAACACTGATTATGACTTTGGACTATCTAATGCAATTATTAGAAACATTCAAATTAAAGAGAGTAATTCAGATTTAGAAGAACTAAGAAATGCCCAGAGACCTGAAAGCTGCAGTATTAAAAGCTATGACAAGTTTTGTAATAACAGGTATTTGTATGGTCAGCACAGTAATAGGACCAGGCAATGTGATGTAGTCATTGCACGAATTCACCTTGACTATAGACACATCTGGCAAGTTAGTGAAGCTGAGCCACTACCAGAATATTCAGATTGTAAACTCTGTGATAAACCTCTAATGCATTCACTAGAACACTCTATTGTTGAATGTGAAACCGTAAAAGATTTTAGACCTCCTGGCCTCTTGTACCACCAACTGTGTAACTATTTCATTGACTCAGGTGTTCTGGACAACATCCTAACAATTTATCCAAAATTTGCTTATCCATTTTAAAGAATGAAGAACAATTTTATTTAAATTACTTCAAAGCTGCATCACTTATGAACCCATCCCTGCCCTTTTGTGGCAGTGCACAATAGAAAGTTGTTTTCACATATTCATACATTAAAACATTGATTGTAACCATGATATATATATGTGCCAGTTTAGACCTATTGTCTTGTGTATGACCCTCTGTCCTGCGTGACAGTGAATACCAGCATTATCCTCACTTTAATAGGACTTAATTGAAATCCTCAGATTAGGCAAAATTGTAATTAATTTTGTCAATAAACATGTTAATAATAATATATCTATTTCCAAGCCCATTTTCTGGCCCAGAGTAACAATTTCCTCAAAATAGGCACTTCATTTACAGGCTCACACCCCTCAAAGTCTAGTTCTTGCGCACATTCATGCCACCATTTTCTCCAGCCAGAGATCAGGGTTCTTTGAGTCACTTCTTGCCAGGCTTTGTCAACGAGTTTTAAAGCACTACAAATGTTAAAAATGGTTTTTCTAGAACTCTTTGAGGGTGAGTTTTGTGGCATCAGTCACTTCAAAACATTTCTGGAAAAGTGACCTTTCATAAAGTTTTCTTAACTCTCAAACCGCTAGGGGCCCAAATGGAATTCACACCCACAGGCGCAACAAAAAAAAAAATTCCAAAAAATTCTTTCGTCTTATAGAAGTGTTCATTTTTGTTCCCTGATCACGGAAAAAATAACAAAAAAATCGTAGGTGGCATATTTTAGCCGCAATAGGGTAGGGAAGTGTGGCAAAAAAGGGGCGTTGGCAGAGCCTTCGCCAGACGAGGTCTACTCCGCCTGAGCTGTCAGACGGCAGTTGCCACAAATATATTATTACCTAGTTATTTTAATGTCTCTGTTTTTTTCTTTGTTTTTTTGCAGTAATATTATTCCATACAGTGAATTGTGGTATATTTATATTATAAAATGTGTGAACCATCGCTGTACTCAAAATTATGGTGTGCATATTAGTGATTCAATTATTATGTTCATAAAACAATAAACAAATAGTTTTGCTGTTGTTACACTATATACACAGGTTATATATAAGTATTTGCATGTTTTGTACACCATAACGAACTACTAAGTTGGTCTTGTGAGTCAAAAAGCAACGAGGAGTGAAACTCCAAACACCAGCGAGCCACTCACTGCCACTCCCTCCCTCAACACCACCTCATTCACCCCTCATTCACCTCCCACAATACTGTTTCTGTATTTATTCACTATACACAGACGTTATATATACGTATTTACATGTTTTGTTCACCATAACTGTACATTTAAGCTTGTATGGTGAGTGAAGGCCATAAGACGTAGCTACTCACACAGTCAGCTGATCGGCGGCCGCCCTCAAGGCCAGACGCACTAATATTTGTCCTCCAACAATATTGTTTGTGGTGTTATTACGCTATGTACACACATTATATATAAGTATCTACCTGTTTTATTCACCATACCTGAACAAATAAGCTGGTATGGTGCCCAAAGACCATAGTGGCCATCAGTAAACACCATGCCAAGTCGTGCAGACGACGCTCCTCCCTCACCAAAATGGCGGCTCCCAACCTACTCCTCTCGGTGTTATCTCACACTATACACACGTTATATATAAGTATCTACATCTGTGTTCACCATAGCGAACCACTAAGCTGGTATGGTGAGTGCAGTCAATAAATGGTGGCCACACACAGTCAGAAGACGGACCAAAGAGCCAAAGCTCAACCCCCGCAAGCACAATTAGGTGAGTACCACAACCCTCCCTCCACAGCCTTACTCCTCCTCCCTCCGTGGAGCACAGCGCTAAATATCACCACAATCCTGCTATTATCAGAATCCTGGTCAGTTTTATCACAGTCAGGGGGCTTCAGTAATACTATCACTGCTAAATAATAGCAGTATCATTAATATTATTGTATTTGTAGGCGATGCTGTGGTCACAAGCTGAACAGCGGTGCTGTGAGCTCGTGCTGCGTGCGCCAGCCTTGGTGGCTTGCTCAATACTGACGCTGTAACACCCAAGAATGTTGGCCTGGATTTTTTTTCTAGGTGGCATCTGGCAACTATCGGTCGTGGCTGTACTATAGCTGCCCCTATCCCAGGCGGGGCGTTTAAATTATAGCGCTAGACACGAAATCATACATAAATGATGTGCGCGGTTTCGGTTTTGTCACTGATATCATTTATATATGATATGCGCGGTTTGAGGGCTAAAATTCGCTATGATTTTCTGATCCATAGGCTGAATTAGATGAGTGGTAATAGGAGGAAGGAACTGTATTGTGAAAAAATTAAATTTGTTCAACAATGCATCTTGCAAGCCTGGAGGATGAGCAGGAGCATTGTCGAGGAGAAGCAGGCCCTTGAGTGGCAAACTTTTCTCCTGCAGATATTTTTGTATGGCAGGGCACACCACATCATTCACCCACTCCGTAAAAAAATCCTAGTCACCCATGCCCTTTTATTAGCCCTCCACATCACACACATTTGATTTTTCTGCACACTATATTTTTTGAAAACCCTTGGATTTTCAAAATGATACACAAGCAAAGGTTTAATTTTCAAATTGCCACTCGCATTTCCACACAGCACAAGCGTAAACCTATTTTTCATAGGCTTGTGTCTGGGCAATGATTTCTCCTCCTTGGTAATGTATGTCCTCTTAGGCAATCTTTTTCCAGAACAGCCCTGTCTCATCACAATTAAACACTTGTTGTGGTAGGTATCCCTCAGCCTATACAAAATCTTTAAATTCGTCAATAAATCTTTCAGCCGCTGGTTTGTCTGAGCTGGCAGCCTCCCCATGCCTCACAACACTATAAATACCACTTCTTTTCTGGGGGGAGCCCTGTCGGCTCCCTGGAGCTATCCAGGCTGAATGTATATGTATAACTTTCTGGCATCAAAGTGCTAGGAGTTCTTGCCTACCGGGGACCACGAGCCAGAACCTGGCCCCCTCAGAGAGGCACAAGGATCAATGGCCTATAGAAACCCCCTTGTGGTTGGGAGCATTCTATGTCTGCCATCGAACGGGATAGGCACCCAGAAAGGTAGGCACCCCAAAACAAACTCCTATTCTGGTAAAAATATTGTTACCGAAAGCCGAACGAGTGGACAGAACTCCCCAAACAAAATTATCTAACTAGCATGACGTCATCACGTCGCTGCGCCACCGTCTGCGCAACCCCCCCTCCCCGGGAGGGGGAAGGGGGAGCCCCAGACCCTCCACGCCAGCGATCCAACTGGCAGTTCTTGGCTGATGGGATTACTGGCTGGTCGAGTGCCTCTGGCACCGGTTTTTGTTTCAGTTCTGTGCCTTGTGGTGTGGACTGTTTCTACCGGTGGGGTGTGAGCCAGGAGTAAGATTCCACGGTACTCGGGCTGCATGTGCCTAGGGCTATCTTCCCTAGGTACTCTGTAAGTACTGCCCTTGGGGCTTGGGGCCACCTTCCACAAGTCTCCTTGGGTTCTACCTCCGCTGTGTCCTTTACTGCTCGGTACTGGGCTGCCCTTGGAGTCGGCTGGGGGTTTGTTACCCTGGTTTGTCTCTGGGTAGGTGGTAGTTTTCGTCACTGGTAAGGTACATTCATATAAGGTACATTCATATAAGGTGTGAAACACGCGTTGATGGATTTATATATTGCCGTGTACATACAATGCCTAAACCACTTCGTATCGTTGTCCCTGCATGTCCCTTGCTCAGGGGGGGCTTGTCGTGGTTCCCGTTGGTTCGCGAGTCTCTTCGTACCTTCCAATATTATTGGAACGTCTGTTGATTTTTTATGAGGTTTCCCTCTGGTCTTTTGTCAGCCTAGTTGGTTACCTTCCGTCATCTGTTTTCTTTTGCTTCGTTTTCGCCTTGTTTTGTTTTCATGTTGTCTCTACTTCCATTTTTGGCGTTCTTCGTCTTCGATATGCACGCCTTCCTGGTGTTTGCATTGTGTTTGTACGTTGTGTGTACGATATGTATGTCCGCCTGGTGTACGAGCCACGCCTCCCGGTGGACGGGTGGGGCATTCGTACCTCGTGTGCTGGGGCTGCAGTGTACGTTTTGTTTATGGGCGGTATGCTCGTGTGTTCGTGTTGTTTCTCGGGTTTTTTCAACGGCTTTTTGTTTGTTTTCTCCCGCCGGTCGTGGCCCTCTGGATGCTGAGGGTGTTCTGGATTTATGTCTGGGGGTGTCACTTTGTTCTTCCTCTGCTTCAGGGTGTGGGATGGCTCGGCGTGGCGCCGCTTCCTCC
This sequence comes from Procambarus clarkii, assembly GCF_040958095.1. Lineage (NCBI taxonomy): Eukaryota > Metazoa > Arthropoda > Malacostraca > Decapoda > Cambaridae > Procambarus > Procambarus clarkii. The sequence continues at coordinate 25,383,065 of NC_091158.1, forward strand.
CTCTCTGTCCTGCTCTGTCTTCTGCGGGGCGCGTGCCTCTGGACGTATTTCTCCTTCGACTTCCGAATTTTATTCAGGTAACGGTACATTCCATGTCTACTGCCTCGAGTATGCTTGGCTTTCGGGCACACCATTAGCGCTCTCCTAGTATGTTACTTGGCTCGCCTGTGTTGTTGCATGGTCGTTTGTCTGCTCTGCAGGTGAGGTTGTCATGTCTGGCACTTCTGTTGGCCATGGGCTGGTTCTCACTTTTTGGTGGGGAGCTTGCCTAGTTGTGCTTGCAGGGGTTGAGCTCTGGCTCTTGGGCCCTGCCTCTCCTGTCAGTTAACAGTTGTGCAGTTTCCTGAGCCTCCTGGGCTCTGTCTTCTCTACGGTTGCTCCTGTGGGTGGAGTCTGCCTCCACCACATAGTTTCTTAGTGCTTTCTGCTTCCTTTCCCCTCTGACATTAATCGGGTTCTTTTTCGTGTCTGTGGCTCCTTTGGGTACTGGCACAAAGTACCATCCCAATAAGATACTTGCTCTAAACAGTGTCACAGTGAGAGGTTGATTTAGCTGGAGCTCTGGAGTAACATTATTATTGCAATAATGGAAGGATTAGTGAAGGATTTGGTGAGTCGGGTTGGAGCTCTGAGAGCAGAGATGGATTCCCTGCGGGAGGAGGTACGACAGCTGAGACTTCGGGAGGAAACGAAGGAGACCAGTGTTGACGAGACCTCATCGTGGAGAGTCGTGAAGGACAGGGGTCATAAGAAGACCTTGACAAGGCCGCCTACAGACGCCCTAAGGACAGCAAATTCATTTGCCGTGTTGGAGGACGAGTGCTGTGGTGCGCCTGCAGCGAGGAAATCAGAGAGGAGCGGCGGAGCGCAGGCCCCTCAGGCTGCTCAGAAAGTTAAGGAGGTGCCGAAGCGAATTTTGGTTGTGGGAGATTCCCAGGTGATGTATTTAGACAGAACGTTTTGTGCCAGAGATAGGGGGAACAGATTAAGGGTTTGCTATCCGGGAGCTGGAATTGGTGATATTGTTGGAAACATGAATGATATTATGATGGGAAATGGGAACAAACCCATTATTTGTATTAGTGCAGGGGGTAATGATGTTGGGCGAGTTAGGAGTGAGGAACTAATACAGAGATTCAGGACAGCCATTGAATTAGTTAGGAGCAAGGGAGGAATCGCGATCATATGTGGCATTCTTCCAAGAAAGGGAGTGGGAAATGAATAGATGTCGAGGGCACTTGGTGTCAATTGCCGGCTGGAAAGATATTGCAAATCAAATGCAATATCTTTCATAGACAACTGGGAACACTTCTATGGAAGAAATGAAATGTATGCTCGTGATGGGGTGCATCTATCGAGGGCTGGGGTTGTTGCTGTTGCGAACTTGTTGGAACCAGTGGTTTGAGGTGTTTGTTTGGGTTTAAATTGTTAGTAGATAGTGGTATGGGAATTGATTTAGAGGAAGGAGGTAATAAAAGTATGTGTTCTTGGGAGAAAAGAATTGACAAAATGATCAGGGAAAGAAAAGGGCCTCAAAATAACAATTCACTTAGGATATATTACACTAACAGTAGAAGTCTAAGAAATAAAATTAATGAATTAAATGCTCTTGTCTGCACAGAAAAAATAGATATTATTGCACTTACCGAAACGTGGATGAATGTAGAAAATAGAGAACTATTAGCTGCATATCAGATAAATGGATTTAAACTATTTCACACAGATATATTAGACGAGGAGGGGGAGTAGCCATATATGTTAGGGACAATTTGAAATGTAGTCTCAAAGAGGGAATCAAAACTGAGCCACACACAGAAACTATTTGGATAGAATTAAACGAAAAAGCAAATAATAATATACAGTAATAGGAGTTATATATAGGCCATCAAATTTAGACAGATTGGAAGCAAAGCATCTATGGGATGAAATATCTAGAGCATCTAGATCTAACAGTATTTATGTCATGGGTGACTTTAATTTTAGTGGAATAAACTGGGTGAACAAAACAGGGAATAGTGAAGCAGAAGATTTTCTAGAATTAATTGACGATTGCTTTCTTACGCAACACATTAACCCTTAAAGTGCGCATCACGTCATATGACGTGCTGGACGTTGTTCCAGTCAACTGCGCATCACGTCATATGATGTGTTGGAGTACTACGCAAGATTTAAACAGCCCGCGGATACACGGGGTTCACCACACCTTCATCAGGGCTCTTGTAAACAGACGCCATTTTAAAAAAAAATCGTGGGCCAAACTCCTGGGTGTTATTGGCCTCAGTATTGATTGAGCAACCAAGCCTGACGCACGCAGCATGAGCTAACAGCACTGCTGTTCAGCTTGTGACCACAGCATCGCCTAAAAATGCCAAATTATACTTGTTCATGCTATTATGTAGCGATGATATTATTACAGAAGACCACTGACTGTGATAAAACTGACCAGGGTTCTGATAATAGCAGGATTGTGGTGATATTTAGCGCTGTGCGCCATGGAAGGAGGAGTAATGCTGTGGGAAGGAGGGTGGTGGCGATGTCTTTTGACTGTGTGTGGCCACCTTTTATTGACTGCACTCAGCATACCAGCTTAGTGGTTCGCTATGGTGAACACAAATGTAGATACTTATATATAACGTGTGTATAGAGGGTATAAACAGCAAGAGGAGAAGGTTGGGAGCCGCCATTTTGGTGAGGGCGGTGGCGTCGTCTGCACGACGCCACCATGCAGACAACGGTGTTGTTTACTGGTTACCACGATGGTCTTTGGGCACCATACCAGTTTATTTGTACAAGTATGGTGAATAAAACAGGTAGATATTTATATATAATGTGTGTATATAGCGTAATAACACCACACAGTATTGTTGGAGGAGAAATATTAGTGTGTCTGGCCTTGAAGGCGGCCGCCGATCAGCTGACTGTGTGAGTAGCCACATCTTTGTGCCTTTACTCACCGTACAAGCTTAGATGTACAGTTATGGTGAACAAAACATGTAGATACTTATATATAACGTCTGCATATAAGATATATAGCGTAATAACACCACACAGTATTGTTGGAGGAGAAATATTAGTGAGTCTGGCCTTGAGGGCGGCCGCCGATCACCTGACTGTGTGAGTAGCCACATCTTTGTGCCTTTACTCACCATACAAGTTTAGATGTACAGTTATGGTGGACAAAACATGTAGATAATGTCTCCACTCGATCATCCGGACTATATGGGAAGGACCCCCAGCCGGATTATCACATTTTTCGGATAATGGTACTTTTTCACCTACGAGTCCAAAAGTGGCAATTTCCAACTACTTTTATACTACAAACAACATAATTTGAATTGCCTTGCCACATATAATTATTAAATATTCAACTAGAAACCTCAACTTACCTTGTTGGTGTTCATCTTCTTGATTGATGCCACACATCTTGAAGTTAAGAATTCTTAACAATTTACGTAACTTATACTAACACAACACTAAAATTAACACGTAAAATTACTGTACAGTTCATTAAGCAAAGTTAGTTTTGACTGCCAGCTGCTGAAGCCTCACTGGTTGAAGGCATTTGGGTTGCCTGTGAGGCCTCGCTTGTTGAAGGCGCTTGCATGTGCCTCACTTGTTGAAGCGCTTGCATGCCCTCATTTGTTGAAGGCGCTTGGCTTGCCTGTGACGCCACACTTGTTGAAGGCGCTTGGCTTGCGCCTCATTTGTTGCAGGCGCTTGGCTTGCCTGTGAAGCCTCACTTGTTGAAGGCATTTGGCTTGCTTGTGATGCCTCACTTGTTGAAGGCGCTTGCTTGCTTGCGCATCACTTGTTAAAGGCGCTTGGCTTGCCTGTGGCGCCTCACTTGTTGAAGGCATTTGGCTGCCTGTGACGCCTCACTGGTTGAACAACACATAACTTGTCTTTAATTGCTAGGACAACCTTCTTCCTCTTAACACCTCCAGAATGATTGATGCTGCTACCAGACATATTCTTGGCCAAAAATGTTCAAAGTTACTATGAAAATAAAAAAGTTATTTAAAAAAATATTTCACTAATGGTTCAGCACTGTGTGTAACACGAGGGACGGATGCACATGGGTTGACCAGTGTTGGACAGGTCCACTTGGGCTGGGGCAGCTATAGCGCGTTACGTAGACCGCCAGGAGGAAAAAAACTCACAATATTTTTTAAGGAAACTTCAGCCTGTGCACATTAATTTTAGGAAACTTATTTATTTGTTATTACATAATTACTAGTACTTATTTCATTTGTTTTTGGCTATGATTAAGTGTTCTAAAATTAATGGTAATTCCTGTACCTAGGTGGTCCCTTCCGACGCACCCCTCCCACCCTCCCGACACCACCCACCCACCCCACTCCTTCCTCCACCATGCGTCTAGAGCCACAGACGGGATTAATACGGTATGGCCGAATATTCATCCGGCCAAACCAGCTTTTATCCGGTTCCTGTGGCCATTTTGGCCGGATATTGTGATAACTTTATCCGATCACGATTTTGGCCGTATAAGGGCGTTTTCTGGATGTTTGAATCCCGGATAATCGCGGGGTTACAGTACTTATATATAACGTCTGTATATAGTGAATTATAGCAAAAACAGTATTGTGGGAGGAGAATGTGGGTGAGTCAGGTGACTTGAGGGAGGGCGGGAGTGGCTGGCTGGTACACGGCGGTCACTCCTCGTTACTTTTTGACTCATAATAGCTACTTAGTGGTTCGTTATAGTGAACAAAACATGCAGATACTTATATATAAACTGTGCTTATAATGTAATAACCGACAAAGTATTTGTTCACTGATTGATGAACATAATTGAATCAACAAAATGCACACCATATTTTTGAGTACAGCAATGATTCACTCATTTTATTATATAAATATATCAAACTACACACTATTGAATAATATTACAGCAAAAAAAGTATGAAAAATCAATCAGAGACATTGAAATAATTCGGTAATTATCTCTTTGTGGCAACTCCGGCCTGAAAGCTTGCGAGCAACAGACCGCCTGGGACGCGCGCGGAGTCAGCGCCTATAATTTGCCAGACTTCCCCGCCCTATAGCGGGCAATATATGCCACTTACGATTTTTTTATTGTTTTTCCCGTGATCAGTGAACACAAATTAACAGGTTAGAAAGAAAAAATATTTTTTTTTTTTTCAAAATGACATGCGCCTGTGGGGATGACTGGATATTAAACCCCGAGCATATTAAGGGTTAAGGAACCAACGCGGGAAAATAATATTTAGATTTAGTGTTAACTAACAGGGAAACACAAATTAATGACATCAAAATAGGGAGTGAGCTAGGGAACAGTGATCACAAAATAATCAGATTTAGCATAGAATGGAATAGACCTGTAGGAGAAAATTCTGTTAAAGTGCCAGATTTTTGAAAAGCTGATTTTAATAGCCTAAGAAATTTTTTGGGTCAAATAGATTGGAAAGTCTTGGGTATGGTGTGGGTCGGTCTTAGAGCGAGACATGAACCCAGCAATAGGTGACGTAAAAGGGGATTTCGATGTGGATTTATTATATAACTTATTGAAGAATATTCTAAACAAAGCACAGGAACGTAGTATACCATACAAATTGAATAGATCGAATACTAATGACCCAAAGTGGATAACAAATAATTTAAAGAACCTTATAGGTAAAAAGAGAGCTTGGTACAAAAGGATTAAGAATGGGGAAGTCAGTTTAGAACAGGAATTCATGCAACTGGTTAGAAATGTTAAAAAAGAGATTAGGAAAGCAAAAAGAAACTATGAAGTTCGCATAGCAGAGCAAGCAAAGTCAAATCCTAAAGGGTTTTTTCAGTTATATCGAACTAAGACTAGGGAAAGGATAGGTCCATTAAAATCTGAGACTGGTCAAATAACGGATAATGACAAGGAGATGAGTAGTATTTTTAACAAATATTTTATATCTGTATTTACTAAAGAAGAACTTAACAATATGCCTTCAGCCGAACAAGTCTATGTGGGTGGGGATGAGGACAGGTTGACTAGTTTAGCAGTTACCAGGGAGGATGTAATTAAACAATTAGAAAAACTAAAACCAAACAAATCCCCATGGCCGGATGAAGTGTTTGCCAGGGTGCTTAAAGAATGCAAAGAGGAGCTTTCCGAGCCACTGTCTACCATATTTAATAAATCAATAGAGTCATGGAGGGTAGCTAATGTGGTACCAATTTTTAAGAAAGGAGATAGATCACTTGCGTCAAACTATCGGCCAATTAGCCTAACGTCTATTGTGGGAAAGTTACTTGAATCAATAATTGCAAATTCAATTCCTCTCCATCTTGAAAAACATAAATTAATAAATGAGTTGCAATATGGTTTTACAAATGGCCGTTCATGTTTAACAAATTTGCTAACTTTTTATTCCAGCATAGTTGAGGCAGTTGATAGTGGTAAGGATTGTGATGTTGTGTACCTTGACTTTAGCAAAGCTTTTGATATAGTGCCACATGAAAGACTAATTAAAAAAATAGAAGCTCATGGTATTGGGGGTGCTATATTAACTTGGATTAGGGCATGGTTATTCCAAAGGAAACAGTTAGTATAAATGGGGTTAAGTCAGAATGGGATAATGTTGTTATTGGAGTACCTCAGGGCTCTGTCCTGGGACCTCTGTTGTTTATAATATATATAAATGATTTAGATTCAGATTTGAGTAGCAACATTTGCAAATTTGCCGATGATACGAAAATCGGTAGGGAAATTAATTCGGAGGAGGACTCACTATCACTTCAAGTTGATCTAGATAGGGTTTAGAAATGGTCAAAGGATTGGCAAATGCAGTTTAATGCTGATAAATGTAAAGTTCTGAGGCTAGGTAATGATGACAGAGTTACAAGATACGAGCTAGATGGTGTTGAGATTGCGAAAGGGATCTGGGAGTTATGATTAGTAAGAATTTAAAACAAAAGGATCAATGCATGAATGTTCGTAATAGGGCGAATAGGACACTGGGATTTATTAATCGAAGCGTTAGTAACAAGACTCCTGGTGTGGTTCTTAAGCTATATCTTGCTCTGGTTAGGCCCCATTTAGATTATGCAGTTCAGTTTTGGTCGCCGTATTATAGAATGGATATAAATTCACTTGAACGTGTCCAACGTAGGATGACTAAGTTAATTCCCCAAATTAGAAATATTTCATATGAAGAAAGATTAACAAAGCTTAAGTTGCATTCACTGGAAAGGCGAAGAGTTAGGGGTGACATGATAGAGGCTTACAAGTGGATGAATGGACATAACAGGGGGATATTAATAGGGTATTAAAAATATCAACACAAGACAGAACACGAAACAATGGGTATAAATTAGATAAGTTTAGATTTAGGAAAGACTTGGGTAAATACTGGTTCAGTAACAGGGTTGTTGATTTGTGGAACCAATTGCCGCGTAACGTGGTGAATGTGGGGTCCCTCGATTGTTTCAAGCACGTGTTGGACAAGTATATGAGTGGGATTGGGTGGTTATAGATAGGAGCTGCCTCATATGGGCCAATAGGCCTTCTGCAGTTACCTTTGTTATGTTCTTATGTTCTTAAACGCATTAGCCTAATGAGAGAAGCAAAGCTCTACGGAGGACCAATCATGGAACTCAAACCGTTCCAAACTTCCAGTTAATATGCCTGCCAACCTTGGAGAACGGCGAGGTTGTCATGTCTGTGCTGGTCGGTTGTGTGCCTTACTTTGCCATCCTTTGTATGTACTTCCTCCTGTGTCCCCTTGTGCATATGACCATACAGACATAAGACCAGAGGAACTGCAGAGGGCCTATTGGCCCGTACGAGGCAGCTCCTATTTCTTCCCAACCATTCCCGCTCATATATATGTTCAACCCACGTTTGCACAAATCGTGGGGCCCCACCACCACGTTACACGGTAATTGGTTCCACGAATAACCAAACCTGTTACCGTGCCGGTCATTCCTCAGGTCTTTCCTGATTCTACACTTATCCCTTTTATGCCCATTGTTTCGTGTCCAAAATGTGCTGCAAGGGTGGCATGTGCCTCTGTCCAAGTTCTATTGTTTCGTGAAGATTGGTGACAATAAACACAACCACTCAGAGGCTACATATGTTTTGTTGCGTATACAGTGGTATGTGGGTGTTATTTTGGCGGGCAATGGTGCGAGTTCAGCGCACTGGGAGTCGGTACGGTTTCTCGCAAGTGTCTGTTCTAGACCACACTTGCAGGTCGACTAGTTATTATTCGCTACTCTGCTACTTCTATGCTCGGGCAATACCTCGCCGTTCTCCAAGGTTGGCAGGCATATTAACTGGAAGTTTGGAACGGTTTGAGTTCCATGATTGGTCCTCGGTAGAGCTTTGCTTCTCTCGTTAGGCTAATGCGTTTAGAGCAAGTATCTTATTGGGATGATCTGCTCACTCCACCACCCTTGTCCACTGCTCCATCCTTGTTTACTCTTCCCCGCTTGGCGGGATCGAGTTGATGGCTCCTAAAAGGGGTGTTTGGTGTGGTGTGTGTGGTTACTTTGTGTGGGTCTTCAGTGACTTTTGTCCCTGTCTTTTGTTCTTTGTTGTCCTGTGGGGCTCTGCTCCGCATTTCGGCGCTTTTAGTTTCGTTGTCGACACCTGGGTCTTTTCGCTCTCGGGACACTCGTTCCTTCCCTAACTTCGGTGCCTGACTGCACCCTGCTGTCCATGAGGTCCATCGGGTATGTACGCCCTCCTCTACACATTTTGTGGTTGGTCGTGTGCCTTACTTCCCGGCCACTCCTTGGGCCGCATTCGGGGTTTTCCTTACCTATTCCCGTTTTTCCTCCTCCCATGCTTCACCTATTTGTGTATCTGGGTCAGTGCTTCTGGCCTATCCTGTTGTTTGGTGCTCAGGTGGACCTCTGTCCATGTTCAGTTCCCTGCTTTTGGACTTCTCCGGTGTTCTGTTATGGTACCGAGTTCCTGCGATTTTCTGTAATTACCTAAGTGTAGTTACAGGATGAGAGCTACGCTCGTGGTGTCCCGTCTTCCCAGCACTCTTTGTCATATAACGCTTTGAAACTACTGACGGTCTTGGCCTCCACCTCCCCTAACTTGTTCCAACCGTCTACCACTCTGTTTGCGAAAGTGAATTTTCTTATATTTCTTCGGCATCTGTGTTTAGCTAGTTTATATCTATGACCTCTTGTTCTTAAAGTTCCAGGTCTCAGGAAATCTTCCCTATCGATTTTATCAACTCCTGTTACTATTTTGTATGTAGTGATCATATCACCTCTTTTTCTTCTGTCTTCTAGTTTTGGCATATTTAATGCCTCTAACCTCTCCTTGTAGCTCTTGTCCTTCAGTTCTGGGAGCCACTTAGTAGCATGTCTTCGCACCTTTTCCAGTTTGTTGATGTGCTTCTTAAGATATGGGCACCACACAACTGCTGCATATTCTAGCTTTGGCCTAACAAAAGTCGTGAACAATTTCTTTAGTATATCGCCATCCATGTATTTAAAAGCAATTCTGAAGTTAGAAAGAGTGGCATAAGCTCCTCGCACAATATTCTTTATGTGGTCCTCAGGTGATAGTTTTCTATCTAGAACCACCCCTAGATCTCTTTCTTTATCAGAATTCTTTAAAGATTTCTCACATAATATATAGGTTGTGTGGGGTCTATGTTCTCCTATTCCACATTCCATAACATGGCATTTATTAACAATAACCCATCAATTGCGCATCGCATCATATGATGCATTGACCGACTTGCAGTAAATTGCGCATCGCATCATGTGATGCTTTGGAGTACTACGCAAGATTTAAACGGCCCGCGGATACACGGGGTTCACCACACCTTCATCAGGGCTCTTGTAAACAGATGCCATTTTAAAAAAAAAATTGTGGGCCAAACTCCAGGGTGTTAGGGGCCTCAGTATTGAGTGAGCTACCAAGCCTGACGCACGCAGCATGAGCTCACAGCACTGCTGTTCAGCTTATGACCACAGCATCGCCTAAAAATGCCATAATATACTTGTTCATGCTATTATGTAGCGATGATATTATTACAGAAGACCCCTGACTGTGATAAAACTGACCAGGGTTCTGATAATAGCAGGATTGTGGTGATATTTGGCGCTGTGCGCCATGGAGGGAGGAGTAATGCTGTGGGAGGGAGGATGGTGGCGTTGTCTTTTGAGTGTGTGTGGCCACCTTTTATTGACTGCACTCACCATACCAGCTTAGTGGTTCGCTATGGTGATCACAAATGTAGATACTTATATATAACGTGTGTATAGTGTGAGATAACAGCGAGAGTAGGAGGTTGGGAGCCGCCATTTTGGTGAGGGAGGAGCGTTGTCTGCAGGACTTATCATGTTGTTTACTCATGACCACGATGGTCTTTGGGCACCATACCAGTTTACGTGTACAAGTATGGTGAATAAAACAGGTAGATATTTATATATAATGTGTGTATATAGCGTAATAACACCACAAACAGTATTGTTGTAGGAGAAATATTAGTGCGTCTGGCCTTGAGGGCGGCCGCCACCAGCTGACTGTGTGAGTAGCTACGTCTCTCTGCCTTTACTCACCATACAAGCTTAGATGTACAGTTATGGTGAACAAAACATGTAAATACTTATATATAACGTCTGTATATAAAAGCAAAAACAGTATGGTGGGTGGAGAATGGTGGCAAGTCAGGTGAGGTGAGGTGAGGGAGGGAGTGGCAGCCAGTGACAGCCAGTCACTGCCACTGCCACTCAGCATACCAACTTAGTGGTTTGTCATGGTGAACAAAACATCCAGATACTTATATATAACCTGTGTATATAGTGTAATAACTGACAAAGTATTTGTTCACTGTTTGATGAACATAATTGAATCAACAATACGCACACCATATTTTTGAGTACAGCGATGATTCACTCATTTTATTATATAAATATATCACACTACACACTATTGAATAATATTACAGCAAAAAAACTACGAAAAATCAATCAGAGACATTGAAATAATTAGGTAATTATCTCTGTGGAAACTCTGGCCTGACAGCTGGCGATCAACAGACCGCCTGGGACGCACGCTCAGTCAGCGCCTGATTTTTGTCACACTTCCCCGCCTTATAGTGGGCAATATATGCCACTTACGATTTTTTTATTATTTTTCCCGTGATCAGTGAATACAAATTAACAGGTTAGGAAGAAAAAATCATTTTTTTTTTTTTTTTTGGTATGCGCCTGTGGGTGTCAAATGGTATATAGCTATGCGCCATTTAAGGGTTAAAAGTAAGTAAATTTACCAATTTTATTATAATATTTCAACATAGTTTTTTTTCAACAAAAGCTACATATTAATCTCTGCAAATGTATATTCTATCATTAGCAGAGAAAAGGTGAGCTCAAAATATTTCATCTTGGCTCAGTGACAAGGCTCGATCACCATTGTTATGGCCTGGCCGCCACAGCCAGTGTCGTAACATTAAAAATACATTACCTGCACTGTTCAAGTTAAAACAAAACACATCTCTAAAATTTTATTGAGAAAATGATAACAATCACTGATTGATACATGAAATATTTTGCAATACAAAGGAATGAATCAATTTTTTCCCACCCATCTGGACTTGATCAGACCGTGTTCAAACATCATCCAAGCAGCAGCCACCAGCTGGCTTAATCGTCGGCGTGGCACTAAATTGGAACGCAATTACACAATGAACTTTATTTAATTTTAGTTATACAGTATAAAATATATCCTACCTGAATGTTACTTAAAAAAATTACCCGACCCGACTTAACTTTGGAAATAATGGAGCTCCGGAAATAACGACCAGGGTACAGCCCCATATAGGCCGTTCAATTGAGTGGATACTGTACAGGCCATCCCTGCTGACAAGGTGGAAGGCCTTCATCAGTTCTACGAAGGCTACGAAGAGTGGTTGCTTCTGTTCCCTGCATTTCTCCTGCAGTTGTTTGAGGGAAAATTCCATGTCGATGGTGGACCTGTTAGCTCGGAATCCACATTGTGATTCTGGATATACTCTCTCTGCAAGTACTTGGAGCCTCTTCAATGTGACTGGAGCAAACAGCTTTCCGACAATACTGAGAAGGGAGATGACACTGTAATTGTTGCAGTTGCCCCTGTCACCTTTATTCTTATACAGCGTGACGATGTTGGCATCCCTCATGTCCTGTGGCACCTCTCCTTCTTCCCAGCAGAGGCAGAGAATTTAATGCATCTCCATGAACAGGTTACCTCTGCAGCACTTCAAGGTCTCAGCAGGAATACCGTCTTTTCCAGGAGCTTTGCCAGAAGCAAGTGAGTCTAGGGCCTCGCTGAGTTCTTCCAGGGTCGGTTCGCTGTCGCGCTCCATTAACACAGGCAGGCACGCAGTGGCACTCAGGGCGTCTATGGTAACCACATTCTCCCTGGCGTATAGCTAAGAGTAGTGCTCGATCCAGCGCTTCAGCTGCAAAGTCTGGTCCTGAATCACCCCTCCTGTGGCAGATTTCAGGGGAGCGGTCTTCTTCTGGAATGGGCCGAGGGTCTGCTTGATGCTGTCATACATTCCCCTTACATTGCCTGTATCTGCTGCAGTCTGTATCTAGGAGTAGAGCTGGAGCCAATAGTTGTTGGCATATCGCCTGGCGCTCTGCTGCACTTTGCAGCGGACAGCCCGAAGGATTCGTAAGTTGCGCAGACTTGGGCAGGCTTTGTAAGCTGCCAAGACGTTTCTCTTCTTTTCGATGACAGGTGTCATTTCTTCCGAGTAAGCCTCGAACCAGTCTGCCGACCTGCTGGTCTTCTTGCCAAAGGTGGACAAGGCAGCGTTGAACACAGCGTCTCTAAAGTGCTCCCATCTTTTACAGGCGGTGACCCCGGCTGGGCCAGGGAGAACTTCCTCGAGCACACGTGCAAAATCTTCCACCTTATCCTGATTGCGGGTTTTGGTGGTGTCGATGCGAGGTCTGCCCTCCTTTTTCGAGTGGTGAATCTTCTTTGTTTGCATCTTGACCCTGCTACATACCAGGGAGAGGTCGGTGTCACAGACAGCACTCTGGTAGCTACCCCTAATCTTGATGCTGGGTTGACTTGCACGCCTGGTAAGAATCAGGTCAAGCTGGTGCCAGTGCTTGGATCTGGGGTGTCTCCAAGAGACTCGGTGTTGAGGCTTTGTGTCAATGAACGTGTTGGTGACACAAAGACCATGAAGGCAGCAGAGTTCTAGCAGACGTTGCCCCGTTCTCATTTATCCTCCCTATGCCGAATTAACCCAGACAAGTGGGCCAAAAGTTGTGATCGGCACCCACTCTGGCATTGAAGTCGCCGAGGATGGATAGTGGCTCCTTTACAGGGATTCTCACTATGACTCTGTTGAGGTCATCGTAGAATTTTTCCTTTGCCTCTGCTGGAGAAGTCAGGGTTGGTGCGTATGCATTAATTACATTGACTGGTCTTGTTTGGGAATGCAGTTGGAGAGACAGAATTTGTTTGGTTTCCCACGTCGGTGGCATAATGTGTCCCAATACTGTAGACACTCGCTAATCCGAAATTTGACTATCTGGAAAATGCCCCAATCTGGCCAAAATGGTGGCCGGATAAAGTTACCTCCCCATCCGGCCAAAATATCCATGGGAGCCGGACTAGCAGGTGTTTGGCCGGATCAGCAGCCTAACACTCGTTGTACACCACCACCAGGAAGGGAGGGAGTCACCCCTCACTGCTACTCACTTCCTCTGTCCTGCCCACATTTACTGCCTCCCTCCTGCCCTCCCTCCCTCCCCAAGAGATCCTTCTGTTGGTGGCAGAAGATTGCCAACCTGGAGAATTTCCATCTAATACAATAAAGCATTCATGAAACAAGTATTTTCTGGGGGGAGCCCCGTCGGCTTTCCGGAGCTATCCCAGGCAGATATGCTAATGTCAGACTTTGGCATCAGTCATGTGTATGGAGTTCTTAGGCCTACCGGGGACCACGGCCAGAACCGGGCCCCCTCAGAGAGGCAAGGGGAGCAATGGCCTATAGAAGCCCCCGTGTGGTTGGAAGCATTCTATGTCGGCCATTGACCGGAACAGGCACCCAGAAAGGTAAGCGCCTCAAAACAAACCCCTATTCTGGTTAAAATTGCTACCAAAAACCGAACTAGTGGATAGAACTCCCCAACCGAAAACAAGCAAACTAGTGTGACGTCACACACCGCCGCGCCGCTGTCTGCGCAGCTCCCCCCTCCCCGGGAGGGGGAAGGGGGAGCCCCAGACCCCCCACGCCGGCTACCCACACCTCAGTTCTTGAGGCTGATGCTATAGGCGATGGTCGTGTGCTCTGGCTCCGGTGTCGCTACTGCACTGTGCTTTGCGTGTGGTGTTGGTTTTGTGGGTGCGAGAGCCAGGAGTTATCTTCAGTACTCGGGCTGCATGCGCCTAGGGCTGCCTTTCCTAGGTGCCCTGTAAGTACTGCCCTTGGGGCTTGGGGCCACCTTCCACAGGCTCCTCGGGGTCTGCCTCTGCTGGTCCGTTTTACCTTTCGGTTTTTCGGCCGCCTGTTGGGCTCTTGGGTGTTCTGTTCTCCCTTGTTACTGGCAGGTAAGAGGCAGTTTGCACTGGTAGGGGCGCAGGGTGCTGCTCACCTTGTATTTCCCGAGATCGCGGCCGGCTCTGTTCCTTGGCGTTCGCTGTCCTCTTGCGGGGTTTTGTTTTTCTTTTTGTTTTTGCCTGGTGGGGGGTTCTGTCATTTTATTCAGTTTGTTTTTGCCCTTCCACTGTTCTCCTAGGTGGCGCCCCCTGCTAGGTCCCCGTGAGTGTACACGTCCCTGGGGTTCAGCTTTAGAAGTTTGCTTGGTAGTTTTGGGTGCCGGTTTGCAGCACCTTGCCTGGGACTACCTGAGCGCGAGTCCTCTTAAAGTAAACGCTCAGGACCCTGGGAATCCCCTAGGGGGCGCGTGGGTCCGATGGATGTGACCCCGGAGTTCCCACTCGCTGTGTGCGAGTTTGAGGGTTGATCGGTCCCCTTGTCTCAGGGTGACCCTCATTGTTTTTGCCTCTGTCACGCTGCCTGTTGAGTCGGTGATACTTTCGACCCTGAGTCCTGTGAGTGTTGCTGCTTGCTTGTGACTCAATTTACCCACTCCTCCGATGATTCTATTCGGGTACAGGCGGCGCGTGCGTTGCAGTCTAGGTTTCGTCTGTTGCAACGCGCTCGGTTGGTTGCTTCCCCGGATGCCCCGGGGCTGCCCCGCTTTGCTTTTCGAGACCCGGACTTGGGGGTGGGGGTCGCTTCGATCCTGGTTCAGTCCGCACCTCCTCGTCCTTCCCCTTCTGTTCGTTCTGGTCCCCCGCCCCTGCTTCCGGCCCCGAAGCGTCTGAGGGTTTCAGGGTCGGAGCAGGGGTTACTTGATCTCGAGACTCGGGCAGCTTCGGGGGTGCCCCTTCCGGGGGGGTGGCAGAGGCATTCGAGTCTTGTCTCCCGGCCGAAGCTTCAGGGTCTGACCAGTGGGCCCCCCTTCCTCCAGCTTTTCCGGCTGCTCCATCCTTGTCTTGTGGGGTCGGGGCTTGGGGAGAGGACTCGGCCTCGGGTCCTGTGGTGAAGGACCTCGAGGCTGGGGAGGGGCTTACTTGGGGGCCTTGGGCCCCGCTGGACCCCGCCTGGGTTTTTCTTCCCACTGAGCGGGGCTTATTGTTACAAGGAGTGGGGTTTTTCTTTTCCCCCCTCTGTGTACGAGTTGGTTTTGGTGTCGGCCCCTCCCCGGGTTCGGTTCCGTGTTCCCCCGGGTACATCGGTTCCGTCCTTCCGGAGGTTTTCGGCTTATCGCATCCAACCTGGAGTGGTGCGAGCGGCCTTTGCAGCTTACCTCCTGCGTGACCCGGATTATGCCTCGGAAATGGATCCGTCCACGTTCAGGTTTGGGACTTCGTTCCCTTTCTGGCTCCGTTACGAGGTTCCGGAGTCGTCCTGGCTAGCAGACTGCCCCTTGTTTGGTCTGGATTCCTGGCATTCCTTCTGTCGTTCCCGCACGCTGGAGTGGCGGGAAGCTTCCACGGTGCTTCAGGTTTTCCTGGGGGGCGAACTTGAGTACCTGAATGAGTGCTTGTTTGCCCCTGCCCTTCCCCGCGATGTGGGCGTTATTCAGCTCCATGTGCAGGTTCCCTCCCTTTCGGCAGCGCTCGTTGCGGAGGACTTGCGCGCCCGGGGCCTTTTGAGTTCGGCCTTGCGGTTCTTTTCCCTCCTGGAGCTGTCTTCGGATTGGCTCGTGGAGGATGTGGGGACGCTTGGGTCCGTCCCGGGGTCCGGCACCTTGTCCTCGGCTGCGCGTTCGTCAGCTGCCTTGTTGAAGCTGTTCACGCCGATTTTGCGGGATGCGGTTTCCCTGTTTTATGCTTCCTGTCTCGCGTGTCGGCAGGCGGTGCTGGGTTCCTCCATGGAATCTGCTTGGGCTCTGACTCTTAGGCGTTCTTCACCTTTTTGTCCTCTCCTGTTTGCGGAGTCGGCCGTGGCGCAGTTTATTCAGGCTGCGTCGGCGGCTTGTCGTCCGATGTCGGACTTGTTGGTTTTCCGGGGATCCCGGGGTGGGTCTTCCCGGAAAGGTCGTGCCAGGGCTCGGGGTTCCTCTCGTCGTGGTAGGCCTCTGGTGTCAGGTTCGGGGTTGGCTCCTCCTGCGGACTCTCCCTCGTCTGGTCGGCGCGGTGTTCGCGCTGTGCGGGGTTCTGGGTCTCGTAAGGGTCGCCGGCCCTTTCGCGGTTTGCCCCCTTGACGGGGCGATGGGGGGGGCGGCTTGCACTGTTCGCCCGCACCTGGTCCCATGATTCGTGGGCCTTTCGGGTCGTGTCTCGCGGCCTGCGGTGGCGTTGGGTGGCCCCTCCCCCCTTTGGGGGGTCGGGGCTGGCAGGGCAGGTTTCTTCCTCTGCACTCTGTCGAGTCGTCTTGGAGTGGGTACGCTTGGGCGTCGTCGAAACGACGTCGTCCCTCAGATGGGTTTCCCGTCTGTTTCCGGTTCCGAAACGGGACTGCGCGGACCTGCGGTTCATTCTGGACTTGTCCCGTCTGAACCCCTGGGTTCATTGCCCCTCCTTTCGGATGACTATGCTGTCTCAGGTTCGGCTCCTCTTGGAGCCGGGAGCTTGGATGGTGTCCCTGGAGCTCCACGACGCTTATTGGCATGTCCCGATTCATCCGCGGTTCAGGGACTGGCTCGGTTTTGTTGTGGGGTGTCTGAGTTACCGCTTTCGTTGTCTCCCGTTCGGGTTGAACCTGGCACCTCGCGTGTTCACGCGCCTTACACGGGTTGTGGTGGCTCGTTTGCGTCTCCTAGGTGTTCGGGTGTTGGCCTACCTCGACGACTGGCTGGTTTGGGCTCCCAGCCAGTCAGCTTGCTTGCTAGCCAGGGATTTGGTTCTTTTCCAGCTCGCCGGGTTCGGGTTCTTGGTGAACTGGAGGAAGTCCCATCTGATTCCCTCTCAGGTTCGGACTTGGCTGGGTCTTGTTTGGGACTCTCGAACCGCCTCCTTGTCTCTCCCTCCGGAGTCTCTCCTGCGGCTGCGGTCCCGCCTTCGTCTGTTTCTGGAGGGCCCTCGGGTCACCCGGCGGTTGCTCGAGGGGCTGTGCGGGAGCCTGAACTTCGCGATGGTGGTCTACCCGCCGGGTCAGGTTTGGCTTCGACGGCTGTTCTGGTTCCTTCGGGGTTCCCCCTTCCGCCTCTCTCACGATCGCAGAGTTCGACCCCCGGGGGCCTTTGCGTCGGTTGCTGCGTCACCGGCTTCCTCTTCGGGTTTTTCGGGGTTCAGTGCCTTGGCGCCTACCCGAGCCCTCGCTCGATGTGTACACGGATGCGTCGTCTCTCGGCTGGGGTTTTGTGACCAGTGCTCACCAGGCCGGCCAGGGGCGTTGGGATCCGTCCTTCCGTCGAGCTCACAGCACGGTGCGGGAGTTCGCGGCAGTGTGGTTTGCTCTGGGGAGGATTCGGGTGGCCCGCGGATCGACGATTCGGCTCCATTCGGACTGCTCTCCGGTGGTTCATTGCCTGAACCGCGGGGGTTCGATGCGGTCCTTGTCTCTTTTGGGTTGGTCACTTCGGGTGACTCGTCTGCTGAGTTCTCGGGGTTTGGCTCTCCTGGCGGTTCACGTACGGGGCGTGTCCAACGTCTTGGCCGACGCCCTGTCTCGCTTTGTTTCCCTCTCCATGGAGTGGACGGTCGACGACGAGTCCTTCCGTTGGCTTTGCCAGACGTTCAGGCGCCCCGAAGTGGACCTCTTCGCGTCAGCGTGGTCGCGGCGTCTTCCCGTTTATGCGGCGCCCTTCCCCGATCGCGAGGCCATCGAGGTGGGGGTTCCTGTACCTCTTTCCCCCAGTTCGGCTGTTGCTCCAGGTCCTGACTCGCTTGGAGATTTACCAGAGGAGAGTTGTCCTTCTGGCCCCTTGGTGGCCGGCCCAGCCTTGGTTTCAGGCGCTGGTTGCTCGGTGTCCGAACCCGAGGGTTTTCCTGCGGCTCCGCCTCTTTCAGCAGATGGGGCCGGTACGTCACGTGGCTGGTTCGATCTTCTCCTCGAGTCTTCGCGTATGGTTTTTTTGACTCGAGTCTATCATCATCTCTATGGTGATCAGGTGGCCTCCTTGTTGGTGTCCCACCTGAGGGCTTCTTCTCGGCGGCAGTATGAAGTTTCCTGGCGGTCCTTCCGTTTCTTTTTGCGTCTTCGTCGTGTTAGTTCCTTGTCTGTTCGGGTGGTCTTGTCCTTCCTCTCGTGGTTGTTTCAGGACCGTCATCTTATGCCAAACACTGTCGCTTCGTATCGTGCGGCGCTGGCGGAGCCGCTTCAGCTTGCTTTCGGTATCGATGTTACGTCTGCGCCGTTTCGCAAGCTGTCTCGTGCATTGTTTCACCTCCGGCCTGCTCATGCGTCGCCTGAGCCGTCCTGGTCTTTGGACAGAGTGCTCGCTTTCCTTTCATCTCCTCGTTTCGTTGTGGCCCCTTCGGTCCAGGATTGTTTTTCCAAGGCACTTTTCTTGTTGGCTTTGGCCTCTGGGGGTCGGGTAGGGGAGCTTCATGCTCTCCTCCGGCGCAGGGGTTTCTGCTCTTTTGGTCGTGGTGATTGTTTTGTTCGTTTGCAGCCGTCTCCTTCTTTTCTGGCGAAGAATGAGACTGCTGCGTTCCAGAGGGGTCCATGGGTGGTTGATGCTTGGTTGGTCAGGTCTGGGGTGCATCATGTTTTGTGTCCGGTTGCAGCGCTTCGCCGTTATTTGCGCGCCACAGCTTCTGTGTCCGGGGACGCGCTGTGGTTGATCCGGTTTCCCTTCTTCCCTGTTCGCGGGTGCGGGTCTCTCAGGTCGTCCGCAGGGTTATTAAGTCCAGCCAGCCTGCGGTCTATCCCCGTACCCATGATGTTCGTAAGTTCGCGGCTCTTGCTGTCGTCTTTGGGAATATGTCTTGGTCTGATATTCGGGTGCGAGGATTTTGGCGGTCGAACAGGGTCCTGGCTGCTCGTTACCTTGTGAATGTCCCTGGGCCTCGTCGGGCCTGTATTGCTTTGGGTCGGCGGTTGCAGCCAGTTGTCTCGGCTTCGAGTTGAGGAGTGAGCGACGACCGCCTCCCGGGTAAGTCCCTCTTTTTCTGTCTGTGGGTAGTTAGCTCCGGGGGGCCGACGGGGCTCCCCCCAGAAAACCAGCGTTGAATGTAATGAAACGCCATTTTCTGGGTGAGTCCAGGAGGCTCCCCGGCATCCCTCCCTCCCTCCGGTCGGCGTTTTTTCGCGTTTTTGACATCCAGCCTCAAGAACTGAGGTGTGGGTAGCCGACGCGGGGGGTCTGGGTCTCCCCCTTCCCCCCTCCCGGGGAGGGGGGAGCTCAGCGGCGGGGAGCACAGCGGCGCGGCGGTGTGTGACGTCACACTAGTTTGCTTGTTTTCGGTTGGGGAGTTCTATCCACTAGTTCGGTTTTTGGTAGCAATTTTAACCAGAATAGGGGTTTGTTTTGAGGCGCTTACCTTTCTGGGTGCCTGTTCCGGTCGATGGCAGACATAGAATGCTTCCAACCACACGGGGGCTTCTATAGGCCATTGCTCCCCTTGCCTCTCAGGGGGCCTGGTTCTGGCCGTGGTCCCCGGTAGGCCTAAGAACTCCATACACATGACTGATGCCAAAGTCTGACATTAGCATATCAGCCTGGGATAGCTCCGGGGAGCCTCCGGGACTCACCTAGAAAATGGCGTTTCATTACATTCAACGCTGGTTTTTTTATAACTTTTTATTATCCTAATAATATTGCTAAACAAAATCTGTAACCAAAAATATATATGATCATGTACATCCATAATTTAAGAAACAATTTTGGCTAACGGGGTCGAGTGTAGGTTTATCTTGAGTGAGCCCGTCCCTCCCCCACTACCTACACACATCCCCCACCTGCCCCACATCCCATACTCACACTGCTTAAAGGTCAGTAGTTCAACTGTCCATAATTCATAAGTAAAAATGTTTTTGTTTAATCAATAAACAGAAAGCAATAAAACATATTAATGATTATTAATGTATCGTAATACTGTACTGTACACTTAACACAAAAATCAACATATAATGGCATAAAGCTAAGATAAAAATTTTAATATGGGCGGGAGGCTTTGGTCGGTGCTTTGTCAGCGAATTAACACGCTGACTTCATAACACATCCCTCACTACCGCTCCTTCACTGACTGGACTCTACTGGACTGACTTTGACTGATTGACTTGACTTGACTTGACTTGACTTGACTTGACTTGACTTGACTTGACTGACTGACTGACTGACTGACTGACAGACTTGGCTGACTGACTGACTGAATGACTAGACTGGCTGACTGAACTGAACTGACTGACTGACTGACTGACTTGCCTGCCTACCTGCCTACCTGCCTGCCTGCCTGCCTGCCTGCCTGCCTGCCTGCCTGCCTGCCTGCCTGCCTGCCTGCCTGCCTTCCTTCCATCCTTTCATCCTTCCTTCCTTCCTTCCTTCCTTCCTTCCTACCTTTCCCTGCCTGCCTTTGGATAACTTAAGTTGGCAAACCAAGTGGCTGTCTGTACAAACATTTTTGGAAATGTGCTAATGTGAACCTTAACCCTCAAACCGCTAGGGGCCCAAATGGAATTCACACCCACAGGCGCAACAAAAAAAAAAAATTCCAAAAAATTCTTTCGTCTTATAGAAGTGTTCATTTTTGTTCCCTGATCACGGAAAAAATAACAAAAAATCGTAGGTGGCATATTTTAGCCGCAATAGGGTAGGGAAGTGTGGCAAAAAAGGGGCGTTGGCAGAGCCTTCGCCAGACGAGGTCTACTCCGCCCGAGCTGTCAGATGGCAGTTGCCACAAATATATTATTACCTAATTATTTCAATGTCTCTGATTGATTTTTTCTTAGTTTTTTTGCAGTAATATTATTCCATACAGTGAATTGTGGTATATTTATATTATAAAATGTGTGAACCATCGCTGTACTCAAAATTATGGCGTGCATATTAGTGATTCAATTATTATGTTCATAAAACAATAAACAAATAGTTTTGCTGTTGTTACACTATATACACAGGTTATATATAAGTATTTGCATGTTTTGTACACCATAACGAACTACTAAGTTGGTCTTGTGAGTCAAAAAGCAACGAGGAGTGAAACACCAAACACCAGCGAGCCACTCACTCCCTCAACACCACCTCACTCACCCTCATTCACCTCCCACAATACTCTTTTGTATTTATTCACTATACACAGACGTTATATATACGTATTTACATGTTTTGTTCACCATAACTGTACATCTAAGCTTGTATGGTGAGTGAAGGCCATAAGACGTAGCTACTCACACAGTCAGCTGATCGGCGGCCGCCCTCAAGGCCAGACGCACTAATATTTGTCATCCAACAATATTGTTTGTGGTGTTATTACGCTATATACACACATTATATATAAGTATCTACCTGTTTTATTCATCATACCTGTACAAATAAGCTGGTATGGTGCCCAAAGACCATAGTGGCCATCAGTAAACACCATGCCAAGTCGTGCAGACGACACTCCTCCCTCACCAAAATGGCGGCTCCCAACCTACTCCTCTCGCTGTTATCTCACACTATACACACGTTATATATAAGTATCTACATTTGTGTTCACCATGGCGAACCACTAAGCTGGTATGGTGAGTGCAGTCAATAAATGGTGGCCACACACAGTCAGAAGACGACGCCACAACCCTCCCTCCCACAGCCTTACTCCTCCCTCCATGGAGCACAGCGCTAAATATCACCACAATCCTGCTATTATCAGAATCCTGGTCAGTTTTATCACAGTCAGGGGGCTTCAGTAATACTATCAGTGCTAAATAATAGCAGTATCATTTATATTATGGTATTTGTAGGCGATGCTGTGGTCCCAAGCTGAACAGCGGTGCTGTGAGCTCGTGCTGCGTTCACCAGCCTTGGTGGCTTGCTCAATACTGACGCTGTAACACCCAAGAACATTGGCCTGGATTTTTTTTCTAGGTGGCATCTGGCAACTATCGGTCGTGGCTGTACTATAGCTGCCCCTATCCCAGACGGGGCGTTTAAATTATAGCGCTAGACACGAAATCATATATAAATGATGTGCGCGGTTTCGGTTTTGTCACTGATATCATTTATATATGATATGGGCGGTTTGAAGGTTAAAAGGTGTACATGTGTTAGTGCCGGGCCTAACACTCGTACACCACCACCACTAGGAAGAGAGGGAGGGAGGGAGAAGTGTTGAGTGTGTGGGTACCAGATGTGACTCACTTAAGCCAATCGAAGGAAGGTGGCATTGGAGGTGTTGCAAGAATCATTGCAGGTGTTACAGTCTCCGTGGTGTAGTGGTAAGACACTCGCCTGGCGTTCCGCGAGCGCTATGTCATGGGTTCGTATCCTGGCCGGGGAGGATTTACTGGGCGCAATTCCTTAACTGTAGCCTCTGTTTAACGCAACAGTAAAATGTGTACTTGGATGAAAAAACGATTCTTCGCGGCAGGGGATCGTATTCCAGGGACCTGCCCGAAACGCTACGCGTACTAGTGGCTGTACAAGAATGTAACAACTCTTGTATATATCTCAAAAAAAAAAAAAAAAAAAAAAAAAAAAAAAATTATATTGTTTTCTTATTGCTGTGGAGAGCTAGTTACGAATATTAAATAACACACTATAAAATATGAACAGTAAGTTCAGTATTTGGTTTGCTATTTACAGTATTCATTTAAATATTTACAAGAAAATAAAATGGGATTTAACAGAACTTAACCCCTCAACTGCTCGACTTCCAAATATGACACTTCCCCCAGTGCGCAGGAAATAAATTCTCTGGAATTTTTTTTTTTTTTTTTTTTTTAAAAGTGTCGTAAACCCTTCCATGAGTATGGATATGTTAACAAAAAGTCGAAATTGTAGTTACTTTGGCTGTTATGGGGTCCGTAAGTTCGTGCGTGACATCATCAATCTCTGGTCACCCGTGGCGTATGCCCCCAGGGCCACTAGTGCACCCGGCTCAAGATGCGCCAGTTGCCACGAATATATTTTTGTTCATTTTTTGCACACAGTTCCAAATATATTTTATTTGTTTTTCGTGCCAGTCCTATGTATAATCAACATGTACACTGTATTATGGCAGTAGAACATCCGTACTGTCTGAAGACACTGTTACGTGCATAACACATGTGTACACATATGTTGCACATGTTTCCCATGCATCATGCTAATTTATGTATATATACAATCTATTTACACACTATACACTATCACACTATATACATTCACCATCAACACACTCAGAACTCCGCAAGTGTCAGCTGCCACAACAGCCAGACTCCCTCACTCCTCCAACATCTTACTCGCCAACATTGCTCCTCCCACCATACTGTTACAGTGGGGCCTCGACTTACGATGGTAATCCGTTCCCAGAGACGGATCGTAAATCGAAGCGATTTTTCCCATAAGAAATAAAGGGAATTAAATTAATCTGTTCCTCACCCTCCAAAATATTAACTTACAAATATATTTTATACTGAATACAATGTTTTTTCTAATTACAATACAGTACATATGTTTATCTTACCTTTATGGAGGACTTATGATGCGTATGGAAGATGGTGAGGAGGGGGGAGGAGGAGAGGTGTTACTGTTTGGAAGGGAAGTTCCCTTCCAATATAACATCAAGCAGTGATGACTTCTCTGGGGTACACTCTCTCTTACGTTTTGCCTGCATACCACTAGGACCTGGTTGTGATTCACTGCTTGTTTGTCTCACTAAAAACCTTTCCAGAGATTTTTGTTTTAATATATGTTTTAATTTTTGTCTGTAGTGAGGCATCACAGTGTCATTAAAAAGATTAAGGCAACAATCTACTGCACCGTGATTTGGGTGAGTCGTTTCAGCAAAAGTTTGCAATTCTTTCCATGCTGCACACATTTTTTTAATTAATGAGGAAGGGACATTCTGTACTGTCTCCTCCTCCCCTGAAGAAATTTCCTCAGCTGTTGCTGTTCCTTGTGAAGTTCTTTGGTGGTCAGTTCTTCACTGTGTTCCTCCACCAGCTCGCAACACACAACACTCAGAACACTATGAATGCCACTTCTTTTTCTAAATTTCTCAAACCGTCCCCTGCTCGCCTTAAACTCTTTCGCATTTGCATTACTCGTTCCAGGGGTTTTCTTTAAAAGGTCTTCATGCAATTTCCTTGCTCTTTCACAAATGATGGCCTCTGAAACTCTATCACCCGCTAACTCCTTGCTGTGTATCCAAATTAATAATAGCTGTTCAACATCCTCAAGTATTTGTGTTTTATGTTTCGTGATTATTTATATGCCTTTTGCCACTTAGCACTCATAATGTCCTTTTTCTTAGCCAGTATGGTGGATATCGTTGACTGACATTTGTTGTACTGCCTAGCTTTTTCAACAACCCGCACACCATCTTCATATTTACGAATGATCTCTTGCTTTTGCTCTATGGTCATCCTTACATCGGTTTTCATATGTTGAACCTTACCATTGACTTTCTTGGGACCCATGGCATGATATATAATAATTACTTTTATGTTCAAAAAGCTAAAAATCATCACAAAAACTGAATTTCTTATAGGCGTGATCGTCACTAAGCGGACAGCTGTAGTAAACTGAGGCAGGTCAGCCCGCGTGACAGGGAACCACGTGCTCGGTCGACCCAAACATGTACCAACAAATATCGTTAGACGATGACACCATCGTATGCCGAGTCGCATTTTTCGATCAAATTTACATTGTAAATCGAAGTTATCATAAGTCGGGGCTATCGTAAGTCGAGGTGCCACTGTATTGTTTTTATTACACTATTTACACATGTTTTGTATACCTATCTACATGTTTTGTTCACCAGAACTATGCAAGTAAGCCGGTATTGTGTCTAAACTTTACAGTGGCCACCATACACTGCATGAGAAATCACACAGCAGCCAGCAGACGACACTACGATTACATCACCTTCCTCACCAAAATAGTTCCTCCCAACATAATCCTGTTGCTGTTATTACACTATATACACACATTGTATATATCCATGTACAAATGTGTTCACCATAGAAAACTAAGCTAGTATGATGAGCAAAACAAGAGTGGCTGCCCGTACCACAATGCCTCCTCCCACTATACATGGTATATATACATGGGTATATACACACATTGTATATAAACCCATGTTCATATGTGTTCACCATAACGAACCACTAAAGCTAGTATGATGAGCAAAACAAGAGTGGCTGCCACACACACACAGTGAGGCTACCTCAGTTCTCTTCCTTGCTCCCTCACCACAATTCCTCCTCCCACAATACTACGCACAGTACTAATTATCACCACACTCCTGCTGTTATCACAATACTGGTCACTAAATCCTGTAAATAAATAATTGACCACAAGTTTATTTTGTAAAGGAACCTAGGAAGTCATTTGAAGAATCCTAGATGGACGAAATAATGCTGTGGTGCTGTGGCTGGCGCTGTGAACATCGTGAACAGCATTGAATCACTGATATTTGAACATTGTACACAGTCATTATCACACTCAGGCTCTTCTGTAATACTATCATGGCTAAATAATACAAGTTATATATAAATTTTGACATTATTAGACGATGCTGTGGTCACAAGCTGAACAGCAGTGCTGTGAGCTCATGCTGTACTCACCTATTTGTGCTTGCAGGGGTTGAGCTTTGGCTCTTTGGTCCCGCCTCTCAACTGTCAATCAACAGGTGTACAGATTCCTGAGCCTACTGGGCTCTATCATATCTACATTTGAAACTGTGTATGGAGTCAGCCTCCACCACATCACTGGTGGAGGCTGACTCCATACACACTTTCAGATGTAGATATGATAGAGCCCAGTAGGCTCAGGAATGTGCATCAGCCTTGGTTGCTCAGTACTGAGGCTCTCACACCCGGGAATGTGGCCCACGATTTTTTTTTAAATATGGCGTCTGTTTACAAAAGCCCTGAGGAAGCTGATGTGAACCCCATGTAGCTGCAGCAGTTTTGAATGAAACGCTAAAAATATAAATACCCGGAGGTGCGTTGCACACCCTTGTCAAGGGCCTGCAAGCGCGTTGCGCAGTTGAGGGGTTAAGGCGCAAAGTGATCGTAGGGTTTGTAAACACCCACGTGGAGGGGAATTGGGGAGGCTGGCGTGAGGTAGGGGGAGAGGTGACCAGGAAGGAGGTCACAGACGTGTGATCTGTCTCTTTCCAGTCTCGCCTACCCACCCACCTGCCTGCACGCCCACCTACCCACCCACCTGTTCACCCACTCACCTGCTCGCCCATCACCTGCCTGATAGCCCACCCCACCCACCTGTTCACCCATCTGCCTGCTTGCCCACCCACCCACCCAACCACCTGCCTGCACAGACCTGCAAACCCACCCACCTGTTCACCCACCTGCCTGCTCGCCCACCTGCCTGCTCACCCACCCACCCACCTGTTCACCCACCTGCCTGCTCGCCCACCCACCCACCTGTTCACCCACCTGCCTACTCACTCAATTGCCTGCTCACCCACCTGCCTGCTCACTCACATGCCTGCTTGCCCACCCACCTGTTCTTTCACCTGCCTGCTTGCCTACCCACCTGTTCACCCACCTGCCTGCTCGCCCATCCACCCACCTGCTTGCTCACCTACCCACCTGTTCACCCACCTGCTTGCTCGCCCATCCACCCACCTGCTTGCTCACCTACCCACCTGTTCACCCACCTGCCTGCTTGCCCACCCACCCACATGTTCACCCACCTGCCTGCTTGCCCACCTGCCTGCTCACCCACCTGTTCACCCACCTGTTCACCCACTTGCCTGATAGCCCACTCACCCACTTGTTCACCCACCTGCCTGATAGCTCACCAACCCACCTGTTCACCCACCTACCTGATAGCCCACCTGCCTGCTCACCCACCTGTTCACCCACCTGCCTGATAGCCCACTCACCCACCTGTACACCCCACCTGCCTAATAGCCCACCCACCCACTTGCCAGCCCGAACCTGCTTGCTCACCAAGCCTATCTGCCTACCATCCACCCATCCAAAACCTACCTGCCTGAACCCACCTCTCCCTGCCTGCTCACCCACCTATCCCTGTCTGCCCACCCACATTCCCTGCCCACCTACCAGCTAGGCAGCTAACTACCCACCCAGCCCCACACACTAATTAGTGTGTGTATATTCAAATCATGATTGTGGTATAAAATTTGTTGGAAATGTTCCCTTTTGGACTCAAAGGTGAAAAAGTATGTAATCTGGAAACCGTGATAATCAGGCTGGGAGTCCTTCCCATATAGTCAGGATTAGCGAGTGAATACAGTAGTGCATTCCTGATGACAAATTTCACACCATGTTCTCTGGTCTCATCTGGAGGTTTTCCTTGCCAGAAGAAAGAGAAGGCCCTCTCTCTCACAGATCCTGATCTTGGAAGGCTAGTCTCTTGGAGAGCAACAATATCCATCTGCAGTTTGCTCAGCTCCCTATCGATGATTGCTGTTTTTCAGGCGTCGTTGATTTCTTGCAGGTCATCAGAGAAACCTAGTGTCAGTGTCCTGACATTCCATGTGCCCAGTAATAACTTAGTAATGTTAGTAATATTAGTATGTTCCTGACATAGCTGTTTTAACTCGGTTTGTCAGGGATTAGTAGTCACTAATTAGATGAGTCAAAATTTCCGATACCAGTAAGCAGCAGTCATTTTGAAAAAATTCCCAGAATGCCTTAGGGCTGCTGACTGGTTCAGTTCTGAGTGTGCAACCATGGGTGGCAGACGCGCCTATGGCTCCCAATCCCCTGTCGGACGCGGTGTTGGAAGATTGCTCTCTGATGGTGAAATTCAGACCTTATTGTTTGAAGAAGATAAGGGTAGTGATATTGATGAAGCAAGACACAATAAAGACCTAACACAAGTGTCGGATACAAGTGATACAGCACGGATGAGGTCGATACAGTGAGTGTATCCAGTAGAGGCTGAGTGCTCACTAGGTGTGCTGCAGCCTCCCACACCATTATTATCATACCCATGTCTGGTTGATACCTGGTTGATACCTGGTTGATGGGGTTCTGGGAGTTCTTCTACTCCCCAAGCCCGGCCCGAGGCCAGGCTCGACTTGTGAGAGTTTGGTCCACCAGGCTGTTGCTTGGATCGGCCCGCAGGCCCACATACCCACCACAGCCCGGTTGGTCCGGCACTCCTTGGAGGAATAAATCTAGTTTCCTCTTGAAAATGTCCACGGTTGTTCCGGCAATATTTCTTATGCTTGCTGGGAGGACGTTGAACAACCGCGGACCTCTGATGTTTATACAGTGTTCTCTGATTGTGCCTATGGCACCTCTGCTCTTCATTGGTTCTATTCTACATTTTCTTCCATGTCGTTCACTCCAGTACGTTGTTATTTTACTGTGTAGATTTGGTACTTGGCCCTCCAGTATCTTCCAGGTGTATATTATTTGATATCTCTCTCGTCTTCTTTCTAGTGAGTACATTTGGAGGGCTTTGAGACGATCCCAATAATTTAGGTGCTTTATTGCGTCTATGCGTGCCGTATATGTTCTCTGTATTCCCTCTATTTCAGCAATCTCTCCTGCTCTGAAGGGGGAAGTGAGTACTGAGCAGTACTCAAGACGGGACAACACAAGTGACTTGAAGAGTACAACCATTGTGATGGGATCCCTGGATTTGAAAGTTCTCGTAATCCATCCTATCATTTTTCTGGCTGTCACAATATTTGCTTGGTTATGCTCCTTAAACGTTAGGTCGTCAGACATTATTATTCCCAAATCCTTTACATGCTGTTTTCCTACTATGGGTACATTTGATTGTGTTTTGTACTCTGTATTATGTTTAAGGTCCTCATTTTTACCGTACCTGAGTACCTGGAATTTATCACTGTTAAACATCATGTTATTTTCTGATGCCCAGTCGAAAACTGTATTAATATCAGCTTGACGTTTTTCAATGTCCTCAGCCGAGGTAATTTTCATACTGATTTTTGTGTCATCTGCAAAGGATGATACGAAGCTGTGACTTGTATTTTTGTCTATATCTGATATGAGAATAAGGAAAAGCAGCGGTGCAAGGACTGTACCCTGAGGTACAAAGCTTTTCACTGCACTTGGACTAGATTTTATATGGTTGACAGTTACTCGCTGAGTCCTGTTTGACAGAAAACTGAGTATCCAGCGTCCTACTTTACCGGTTATTCCCATTGACTTCATTTTGTGTGCTATCACGCCATGGTCACATTTATCGAAAGCCTTTGCGAAGTCCGTGTATATCACATCAGCATTCTGTTTCTCTTCTAATGCCTCAGTGACTTTGTCGTAGTGCTCAAGTAGCTGTGAGAGGCACGATCTTCCCGCTCGAAATCCATGTTGGCCTGGGTTGTGAAGGTCATTGGTCTCCATGAAATTGGTGACCTGACTCCTAATCACTCTCTCAAATACTTTTATGATGTGCGATGTTAGTGCAACTGGTCTATAATTTTTTGCCAATGCTTTGCTCCCTCCCTTGTGTAGAGGGGCTATGTCTGCTACTTTAAGTGCATCTGGTATCTCCCCCGTGTCCAAGCTCTTCCTCCACACTATACTGAGTGCCTGTGCTACCGGCACTTTGCATTTCTTTATAAATATTGAATTCCATGAGTCTGGACCTGGGGCCGAGTGCATGGGCATGTTTTCAATTTCTTTTTCAAAATTTAGTGCGCTCGTGTTTATATCAGTTATATTTACAGGGGTTTGAATATCCCGCATAAAGAAATTGTCTGGATCTTCCACCTTCATGTTGTTTATTGGAGTGCTAAACATGTCCTCATACTGCTTTTTTAGGATTTCACTAATTTCTTTGTCATCCTCCGTGTATGAACCTTCACTTGTACGAATAGGTCCAATACTGGCAGTGGTTTTTGCTTTTGATTTCGCATATGAGAAGAAATATTTTGGATTTTTCTTTATTTCCTGAATTGCTTTCTGTTCTAACTGCCTTTCTTCAGTTTCATATGAGTGTTTCAATTTCCGCTCGATTTCTTCAATCTCCCTATTTAAATTATTCCTTCTTTGACGGGAAATTCGTGTCTGCATAAGCAGTTCCGTTATTTTTTTCCTGCGTTTATAGTGTCGTCTGCGTTCTCTTTCCACGTTAGATCTCTTTCTGGCTTTCCTCAAAGGAACATGTTTCAGACAGACTTGATACGCTTCTGAAGTCAGTTTTTCTATTCCTTCTGTAGGACTTGTATTATTTAGAACAGTTCCCCATGGAATGTTTGTAAGTTCGCTGTTTATTATCTCCCAGTCTATCCTTTTATTATTAAAATTGAATTTACTGAATAGCCCCTCTCGCTTTATCAACGTTTTAGGTCTATTCTGAGTATTGATGGTCGTTTGCACTTCAATGAGTTTGTGATCTGAGTATGTGGTATCTGATATTGTAATGTCTCTGATAATGTCTTCATTGTTCGTAAAGACCAGATCTAGAATATTTTCATTTCTCGTTGGCTCCGATATCTGCTGATTGAGTGAAAATTTGTCACAGAATCTAAGTAGTTCTCTAATCTGTGGTTGGTTAGGTCCTGATAGATTTCCTGGTATAATATTATTGTTTGCTATTTTCCACCTGAGACTAGGCAAGTTGAAGTCACCTAGGAAGATAATATCAGGTATCGGGTTCTCCAAATTATCAAGGCTATTCTCTATTTTGCTTATCTGTTCTGTGAATTCCTCAGCCGTTGCATCTGGCGGTTTGTATATTAGTATAATCACTAAATTTATTTTCTCTATTTTTAATCCCAGTACCTCTACCACCTCATTTGTAACGTTTAGGAGCTCCGAGCATATAAGGTCTTCCCTAATATACAGACCCACTCCTCCATGTGACCTAATTTTCCTATCACACCTGTATAGGTTATATCCTGGAATCCAGATCTCACTGTCCAACAATTCCCCTGCATGGGTTTCTGTGAAAGCTCCAAATACTGCATTTGACTCCGTGAGGAGGCCATTTATGAACTGTACTTTGTTGTTTGTTCTTGTTTTCAGTCCTTGTATGTTGGTAAAGATGAATGAGGTTACTCTATTAGTGATAGTTTGAATGGGAGACTTTTTCGGCACGTCCATTAATCATGGACATAATGAGTTTGTTCTGACCAGTACTGATTGTTGTAGGGCAGTTTTCTGTCGTAGTGGTAGTTCCCTTTCGGTGGGTAATTGTATCTGTAATTCTGGAATGCAAGTGGATCTGGCATCCAGTTCCATACACTCTCCATGCTGCTCCTTTTGATTTCTCTGCCGGTCTGGTATAAAAAATTTACAGAGTTTCCTCCAAATTCATTATCCTGCTTGCCACTCTTTATGTAGCGTTCCGTGCCTTTCACGTGAAAGTGTGGGCAGCTAAGGTCATAGCATTTTCTGTCCTCCAGTGAGGTTTGGCACATGTCAGGATGGAAAAACCTACATATTGATCCAAATCGACACTCACCTTTCCTAAGCATATTTAAACATTTTTTGGGATGTTGGTAACTGCATTCTAATCCTTTCTTATTTCCAGCATATCTATGTCTGCATATGCCCTTTGCATAAAATTTGCATAAGTCTGTCCTTCTGTTCTGAATTGCTCTATTGAGAACCGTCGTGGTGTCTGTACCTATCGAGCTGTCAGTGCTGTCTGGTACACTTTCTAGTTTACTGTCATCTACATCCTGGCCTACTGAGTCAGAGTTTACAACTTCCTGAGTTTCAGCCTCAGTTTCATCCCTGACTATAGCCTCCGCCCCTTGTATATTAGAATTGTTGTTCCTTTCCCACTCCTTCTGGATGGCTGGTAGGCTTCCAATGAATGATGTTTTCCGTTCATGCGTCATGTTATCTAGAAGGTTTTTTAGGATATTCCAAGCTGGCAGGTCATTTTTACACACCCAGAGCAAGTGGCCAGCTCTCAGTGCCGTAGTGTTACTCACTCCTGTACAAGCTGAATGGAATCTAGTCTTACAGATATAACATTCAATTCCCGTTACCTTCGTCTTTAAGAAGTTGTTACAGTGGCCACAAATTTGTTTATTTACTCCCATATTGCCTTGTTTTGTTGTATATATCTATATATTTATAATATTATATGTATATTGTATATTTGTAACAATATATATGTATATATATATGTTTAATATTATAATATTATATGTATATCGTATATTTGTAATATTATGTGTGTTATTTTGTTCAAACTTTATGGCAGGTACTTAGCGTAGGTAGCGAGGCTGGTCCCCCGGTCAGTACAGGTGACCTCTTGTGGCCCAGGTTGATGTCACCAGTTTCCAGTTACCCAATTTATAACCACTGATGCCGCCTCTTGCCACTATTCTATATTTCTAGTATTCTATATTTATAATATTCACTTCCAACTTATATGTTGTTGTGATACCCGTTCCACATCACTGTTCCACGAATCACCGTTCACTATTTTTTTTTTTTTTTTTTTTCTAATACACGCATGTACACAAAGCCTCGTTCACTGGCTCACACGTGGTCTCCCGTTTATTCTCTATTTAACACAAAGTTCTATTGTTAATGACTATTTTCAATTTTCCAGCGGGTCACTATGCACTTTGTTATGTCTGTAATCAGTAATCCACGGCAGTAGTCCAACGAATCCCTGTTAATGTCACGATTTTAATTTTAACGGTACGTCTACCCCCTCCCTCGACCTCCCTCGACTCCTCCCTGTCATCTCTAATTTTTTAATAAAGTGATACTGTACTATATATGAATCGTTTTCTTGGTTCAGTGATGATGCCTCCGATACAAGTAGCATAGATGAACAGTGTGTTAGCGACTTCCATAGTGGTGTTTATGCCAGTGGTGGTGGTGTCACTACAAGGGTGACACGGGTGAATTTGCGAGGTAGGATTGTGATAATTTTGTACCACACAAATCACAATTTGATGATTCTGATGCTGGTCTTGCACCCGCTTTTCCATATACAGATGAAGATATGAGTGATACCAGGACAGATATGAGATACCAGGATAGAATTTTGTAATTGATCTTTTCCTAGATCTTTTCAAGATAACCTTACACATTGAACTTTTCCTAGATCTTTTCATGACTACTGTACACTTCTCAAGCTTGGCTACATACCACCTACAGGAACTAAAGGCAAGGGTGTACGTGAGTGCATTGTTTGCAAGCACACATAATGAAAAACCAGGAAGCAAAAATCTTTGTGTATCATGTGCATCGAGTGCAAAGTCACGCTCTGTCTCATGGACTGCTGCTTTGAATATCACTCACTTCTGCAGTACTGAGTGTGTAATACAATGTGTAAATAGTGTGTGAAATTGTACATATTGTAAATATATTGAATATTGAACAAGTAATATTGCAACAATAAATATTATTTGTGGACACATTATTGACACTTGTATCACAGTTCCTTGGAACATTATGAACGTTCTACTGTATACAAATTGTAAAGGACACAAATGTGCATCAGATATGATATAAAAAACAATTAGAAATTTAAAATGAATTGAACAAATAAATGAAAATATATTTGTGTCAATTCTCGAATCTTGAATCGCCTGTGTGACCGCCTCTCGGAGCTTCACTCACGAGCGCACCGACTGTAATGACATCACATCACATCTTCTCCACGTCACCATAGCCAAAGTTGTTTTTTATATTTTTTTGCATATACCTGTTCAGGGAAGGGATTTTAACAAAT
The DNA here is from genome assembly GCF_040958095.1 of Procambarus clarkii. Lineage (NCBI taxonomy): Eukaryota > Metazoa > Arthropoda > Malacostraca > Decapoda > Cambaridae > Procambarus > Procambarus clarkii. The sequence goes on from NC_091158.1 coordinate 25,417,262, forward strand.
GACAAAGAAAAAATTGGGGGTACACTTTATTTTCAGTGCACCACCAAAATGTCACAATAAACGGGTGCAGCACGGAGGTTAAAGTTCCAGTTATTCAGATTTAATGGAAGTCAATGACCTCACAAGCACACACCACACAACGTGTGTGTGTGGAGTCTCTGACCACACTGTCATCCTGGAGTGCAGGGAAGATCCTTTCACAAAAATGCCTGTGAAAACTTTACATATTCAGAATCATCCACATATACGATAAAGAGTACTGGGGAGATAGAACACCATGAGCGTAGCTATTATCCTGGAACTACACAGGTAATTACATTTACTAATACTTACACTCAAACACAAATGAAACATTAAAATTATCACACTAAAAACAAAATAGTATTTTAACTAAGAGAAACATTTACAGCAGTAATAAGAATAAAAGCTAGACTTTATATACCATTCATTACATTACATCTTAAGCTAGAATAATACAATATTTATTTACTAAGTAAGAAATCTCTTGATATTCCTAATAAACATTAACATAAATGTATAATAATAGATTACAATTAATAACATTCTAACCTGTTGCAGTATTGTTTTAAGACGTTTATAATAGTAAATAAAGTAAATGTTATAAAGTATGGTGTTCATTTGTAATTTTACAGGTTTATAGTAATATGATGACAAATCTTGATATACTCTGAGATGTGTTTGTCTTGGATTTTCCACAGATCTCTGGGAGTGTTTCATTTAGACATTGTACACTACATCATGTAGCCTTGGCACTCTTGTACTCTGGCAAGACATCACTAGTGCCCCACTGCTGGATACCATCTACTTGTAAAATACATTACGGTTCATACAAAACAATTATCAGTGTATATAGTGCTTAAACTTTAAAAATAGGTATTCAAGTATTATCTGTGTCTGTGTTCAGAATAAGAAACTATTGGTGTAATCTATATTTATGTTAAAATATATTTATACATATATATATTTTTATAACATGAAAATGTCTTCAGGAATTACTGCAATTCATTCTTTTACTTTTTGTTTCTCAAAAAAAGGTCTTCTTTAATTAAAAGTTCATTCAAATGACAAATAATGCTTAAATTCAGACTTTTATAACTTCTTCACTGAAACTTAGTGACCTAGTCCAGTTACCCATAATGAAAGTTGTTATTGGAAAGGAACCGTATCAGTGTCCCGAGTGTCCAGAATGCTTCTCAGATGAGTCTACTTTAATGAGACATATGGCAGTTCATACAGGAAAGAAAACTTACCGGTGCTTAGAGTGTCTAAAAGACTTTGCAAGAAAATCTTCCCTTACCAATCATATGAAAATTCATGCAGCAGAGAACCAGCAGTGTCCTATATGTCAAAAAATTATTACAAAGAGATGTAATCTTTTAACGCACATGAGAGTTCATAGTGGAGAAAAACCATATCAGTGCTCAGAATGTTCAAAGAATTTTTCAGCAAAATCCTATCTGGATAAGCACATGAGAGTTCATTCAGGGGAAAAACCATTCCAATGTTCAGAGTGTTTCAAAGGTTTTACAAATTATGCTAATGTGTTAACTCATATGAGAATTCATACTGGTGAGAAACCATATCAGTGCTCAGAATGCCATAAATCATTTTCACAGAAGGGTAATCTAGTAAAGCATAAAAGTATTCATACAGGACTAAAACCATATTTATGCTCAGTGTGTAAAAAAGGATTTACAGTCAAATCAGTTCTATTGCAACACATGAGAGTTCATACAGGAGAAAAACCATATCAGTGTACAGAGTGTCTCAAAGAATTTTCAGAAAGGTCTGTTCTTTTGAAACATATGAGAGTTCATACAGGGGAAAAACCGTATTCATGTTTAGAGTGTTTAAAATGCTTTTCACAAAAATCTACTTTAGATAACCATGTTAAAGTTCATACAGGAGAAAAACCACATTCATGTTCAGTTTGTCAAAAGGGCTTCTCCAAAAAGAGTTCTCTAGCTTCTCATATGAGAGTTCACACAGGAGAGAAACCATACAAATGTTCAATTTGTACAAGATACTTCTCAGAGAAATCTTCTTTAATAAAACATAAGAGGCTTCATTCTGGAGAGAAGCCATATCAATGTTCAGTGTGTCTAAAAATGTTTTCAGAGACATCTGGTCTCTCTAAACATATGAAAGTTCATACGGGAGAGAAACCATTCAAGTGTTCAGAGTGTCTAAAGAGCTTTTCAGGAAAATCTAATTTAATAAAACATATGAGAGTTCATACAGGAGAGAAACCCTTTCAGTGTTCAGTGTGTGCTAAAGAATTTTCTGAAAAATCTGCACTATTGAAACATGTACGAACTCATACAGGAGAGAAACCCTACAAATGTACAGTGTGTATTAAAGAATTTTCACTTCAATCTAGTTTAGTAATACACATGAGAACTCATACAGGCGATAAACCATATAAGTGTTCAATGTGTCCCAAAGCATTTCCAGACAAATCTGCTCTATCCAAACATATGAGAGTACATACAGGAGAAAAATTATATCAGTGTTCAGAGTGTCTTAGAGCCTTCTCAAAAAAATCCACTCTATTACGACATAAGAGAGTTAATTCAGGACAGAATTCACATCAGTGTTCTGAAATTATTATGTAATTAGGTATTCCCAATAGGGATACCTTATTCATTTTGTGACAATTAATATTTGTTTATAAATGAGTTTCCCTGATTTGCAATGATTGGGATCTAGAGCCATTATGGGTCATTGATAATTTATGATTATCAATGTATCCTCCCCGTATTCTGGTCGGGGAGGATTTACTGGGCGCAAATGCCTAACTGTAGACTCTGTTTAACTCAACAGTAAAATGGGTACTGTACTTGGTTGTAAAAACGATTCTTCGTGGGGGTCGTATTCCAAGGAACATAGGAGTAAGGACTTGCCCGAAATGCTACGAGTACTAGTGGCTGTACAAGAATGTAAAAACTCTTGTATATATAAACGAGATATCACACCATACTTTACAGTTCAATATGATACGACTGAACTCGCACTGTGTACATTGCAGTGCTGTGTAGCATGTTATATACTATCATTATAAATTCAGACTGCACTCAAAATACAAACAAGTGCACTTTATACTCTGTACAGTATACATGAAATTCACTTTGTAAAATACTGTTCAGTTAATATAATAAAATCATTTAAACGTATACTTACAAAGAAAAAAGATGCACCCCTTTTGCCAGTTCCAGATGAATTTTGAAATTGTTAGTAGTATTACATGGAGTGTGAAATGAAGGCTTATTGAAAGGTAGGAAATGGATAGCTGTTTTAAGTAGGAGCCCCCTATTTGAGTATTGTAGTGATTTATGGTTGTGAAGGCCTTCTCTGTATTTCATATGGTGTACTCCTTCTGCCGAGATTTGTGTAATGGTTGACCTTGCCAATGAGTCTTCTTCCTCTGCATGCTAGCTGTTCTACACCTGATACCACAATTCCCACTTACTCTTAAAAACTTGTATAGAACACTGACTCTGCACCAGCCCAGGAACATCCCTGTATGAAATGCTCTGACATCTCCCTGATCACCTTGTAGAACCTCTTTCACTGCCACTTTTGTGGTGGCTTCATTCCACATATCACCAAGTGTGATGATTACTTTAAAACAACTAGTGAGAAACTGCTTAAAATATTAAAGGTCTTGTGTTTCCATTGTCAACAAAGAAAGAGCACAAAGTCCTCATCAATGTTGTCTTTGTTACATAAAGTCAGACAAACATGGATACATTTTTTTACAATCTATTTAGACCAACGAACATGGATAAATACTTTAATTAAGACCACTGGGATGAGGCTGTTAGAGAGGAGTTAAAATTGGCATGGAATTCATACAATACATAGGCACCAATGTCATTTTCCAATCCAACATTTTAGCACATGAAGTATTGAAATGCAGTCTGAAAATCAGGTAGACCACCTTGCTACAATTTAACATAATAGTAATGCTTCAGTTATAATCTCATAATATATGAGATTAAACTCTTGCATAGGAATGATCATCATTTTTCACATTACTTCGGTTGGAGATAGCCCTAAAGGATTGTCATGACTATAAAGATATTTTAGAATGCTAGAGGCATTTCATTATCCTGATTGGCAAGTATACCATTCTTCATAATAAATATTTTTAAATATTTTCAATATTTTACAAATTATTTTGACTAGTCAAACCCTTCTTTCTTTGTGATAGCTGTTTATAAATTACTTTGAAGTCCTTATTATTCCCTTGACTCTAATATCTATTAGGGTCATTGGAATATACAGTACTGTATATACATATCTAAGTGTATACCAGTTGATCCTCCATAATACTGATGCTGAAACAGGTAACCTGGACAACTGTTAACACATCCCAGCCATTTGCTCAACTGTTCATAGGCCTCCTACATACACAATGATGGCTGATATTCACCTTCTCATCTCCCAACATCTCTCATCTCTCATTGTCTGAAGCTTGTGTTCTTAATTGGAGGTTGTGGTGGAGCCTAGAGTATGTAGAGTGAGATAATAGTAGTTTGGTGTATAGCAGTCCACTAGTGCCACATCACTCTTCCCCCTCTAGCACTCCTCTTGGGTCTTACTCCCCATCCTTTGGTGCCACTGTTCACCCAATGGGAGCACCTTAATTGCCCACAGGGTTAGAGTTCCCTGAACCCAGCTGTGCCCCTGTGGCAAGTAAAGTATGACTGCTCCCATTTCTTCATCCAAAGTGCCCGTTGACACGAAGAACTAGGCTTCACTAGGATGGCTTGCCCACCATGAAGGTAACACAGTTTTACACTTAAGCTGACTAATGCCACATATTCCGTCATAAAACCAATATATGGAGTATGCAGGATGATGCAAACGGTGTCAATAATTCAAAAATTTGTAAAAATTCCATTTATTGTCCGAATACTATGAGACTTGTTGTAAAATGAGCGCCAACTTCTTCCATTTCTCTGTATATCCTACTCCTGTATATCATCCTGACCGTGCTGTGTAGCTGTTCACCCACGCTGGAGGCTCACTGTTCTCGTGACCTTGCTTGAGACGGTTGCAGCCTCCCCTCGAGTCAAAACGTTTCCCCCTCCCCATTCTGGTTATATTAACTCAGGTATTTGTTGTTACCAGCTTCATGAACACTGCAAATTGATTTTCAGGTGGATACGGATCAAGAACAGAGCCAATCCATGATGAAAGCAGTGAAAGAAACACATAAGAGGGAAAAGCTGTTGGGTTTTCATTGAAAGTATAGAAAAGTGAGACTTATATGTCCTTATATGCAAATATCCCTTTGCAATATTCTGTTGCATACAATTTGATACCAAATTGAACGACATACTGTTGCATGAAAACTGAGGTCAGAAAGCTAAAAAGAGTAAAAAGTTTTGGGTGGTGGTGAATCACACGCTTCGCTTGGGCTACCTTCCCCCTCCCCGCTCAGCTCGTTGTCGCCGTGTGGGAGCTTAGTGGGCGGCTGCCAGAGTGTGATGCTCCTTAGGACAGTCCTCTGTCCTTTTCTAGCCTTGTGCTCCTGCTGCTGTCCTCTCCAATTCTGCTGGGCATCTTTTCCTTTTCCTTCTGTTTCGTTTTTCTCCCCCCTCTTCTCCTATCTGCTTGCCGTTTCCTGCCGACCTTTTGCTCGTTCTGGTTCTTCCCTTGGACTTCTTCTATTTTGATGCCTGGGTGCTTGAGGAGGCATACTCTTGCACCCGTAGAACTGTAGTACCCGACGTCGAGAGCGAGGGGAACCTTTTATTGTCAATCCCCCTTTCGTCACTGAACCCGATCTCGACGGACTGTCGGTTTCTTAAGGTGGCGTATACTCGCGACGCACCCCTAGGAGGCCCCGACAAGATCGGCGATAGCTTCTTGTTGGGTGTCCTGCCTCTAATTGTGGCTCCATGGTGGGTGTGGGGGCACATTCGTGAATGAATTCTTCTTTTCGTCAAGATGATAACCCCTGTTTCGGCTTCTTCTGGTTTACCTTCTCAGGCACGTGGGGTGGGCGACCAAGCCTCCGAGTCGGTCCGTATTGGAAGACCGGGCTCTGTAGCCTCCGCTGCATTGGGCCCCGACCTTGCTCCTCCTTTGGCCTCTCTGACTCCTTCCCCTGGCTCCCCTCCCTCCTCTGTGGTTGGGTCGAGCCCCAAGCCCCCAGTGGTGACTACCTCGTCCCCTGGCGCGGCTCCATCTCTAGTTGTAACTACTGCGCCTTTTAACCCCTCTCTCTCTGGGGGTTCTCACCGCCGTCCTCGTCACGGCCGCCCTCGCTCGATTCCTTCCAGTTCTGCTACCTATCAAGCCTTGTTTGGTCCCGCTTCGTGGGCCAAATATTTTGATCTTCTCCCTCTTGATTCTGCGCCTCCTGACGATTTCTCCCTCCATCGACATCTCATTGATTCCGTGGATGCCTCCATTACTTTCAACCCCACTCGTCTCAGTACACGTGTCGTTGCTGCTCCTTCTCAGGATGCTGCTTCCCGCTTGGCTGCCTTATCCTGCCTTGGCGAGACCCCCGTTCGGGTCTCGAAGAACGCTCAGTTGAATGCCAGTGTTGGCACTATTTTGCTCCCGCCCCATGTTGCGACCGGTGTTCGGGACCTGCGCTACTGCCACGACGATATTCGACATATCCTCGCTGCCCAGGGCCATTCTATTCTCCAGGTGGACACGTTTACTCGTCCCCCTCGTGGTAGTCGCCGTCAACCCCTCCGGGTTGTGAAGATTACCTTTGATGGTAGGACCCTTCCACCCTCTGTCATTCTTGCTGGTGCCAGGTGCTCTGTCCAGCAGTACATTCCTTCTCCTCGGCTCTGCAACAAGTGCTGGAGGTTTGGGCATGGTGCCCTCTGCTGCTCCGGGACTGTCTCTCTCTGTCCTTTGTGTGGTGGCGAAGGTCACTCTAAGTCGGAGTGCACTTCTCCCCAGGCTCGTTGCCTCAACTGTGGTGAGGCCCATCCTACCTTCTCCCGTGCGTGTCCATTACAAGCTTGAGGCAGCCGTCCTCAACTTGAAGCACCGGGAGCGTTTATCTTTTACTGAGGCGAGGCGCCAGGTTCGCCGGCTCCCGCCTTATGCTAATATCTCTTATGCTCGCGTGTTGCGCTCTTCCTCTCCTCGTCCTTCCCGCCTTCCTCAGACTCACAACCGTTTCCGGGCCTTAGACCCTGATGCGCCCACTGCCCCCTCCTCTGTTCCTTTGGGTTCTCTCCCGAAGGATCCTCCTCCTGGTCCTCTGTCTGGGGTTCCCCTTCCTTCTACCCGGTCTGTCGTGTCTTCTGTGTCTTCTTCCTCGTCCCCCTCCGATCCTCCTTCCCATCCTCTTCCTCCATCTATCGGCTCTCCCCACCGCCTGTCGGTGCGGGCGGATGTCCATCGCTCTCCTAACGGCCGTCGTGTGTGCTCTCGTTCGGCTTCTCCTGTTGAGACACTGGAATCCGTTGCCCGGTACGTAGTTGCTGGGACACCGGTCTCTTTAAGTCAGAAGCGTAAGCCTGGCTCCTCTCCTTCCTCTTCCCCGGCGGGTAAGAAGGCTTCGCTTTCTTCCTCAGCTCCTCCTTCTGGCTCTGTTGCTCCTTCCCCTCCCGTTTCAGTGCTTGCGCCCCCTGTTCCTGCTATGGAGGTTTCTTTGGCCCCTGCTTCCCTTTCGGTTGCTGCTCTTGCTGGGGTGCGCTCCCCTCTTCCTGCTGCTGTCCTTGACTGCTCCTCTCCGTTGTCTCCTCCTCTTCCTCCTCCTCCTCCTCCTCCTCCGGACCCTGCCCGCCCGCCTCTGATCTGTTCTCCCGTTTCCTTCCCTCCGTCTTTGCTCAGTTTACCCATGCCCCCTAACCCTGACTTTGCTGACCCTGATCCCGACCCTGATATTCTTTAACGTGCTCTGTTGCTCTTTCGCCTTTGTTTCTTCCTTGTTCTCTGTTTTTGTCCTTTCTCTTCTCGTCGTTGTCCATTCTTCAATGGAACGTTCGAGGTTAGTACGCCAATTTCCTCGAACTCCAACTTCTGATTTCGCGGTTTTCGCCCCTTTGTGTCTGTCTCCAGGAGCCAATGCTTGGTGCTCGTCCTGGTCGTTTTCGTGGCTATTCCTTTCTCCCCCCCCCCCCAGCCATTGCTGGGGCTTCTAATTCTTCTGCTCTCTTGATTCGGGCTGATGTTCCCTTTGTTCCTTTACTTTTTCCTTCGCCTCTCCATTGTTCTGCTGCTCGTATCTTTGTGGGGAAATGGTACACAGTTTGTTCCATTTATCTCCCCTCGAGTGTCCTGCTCTCTCTTCCTGATTTGAAACACCTCCTAGACTCCTTGCCGGAGCCTGTGCTCCTGCTGGGTGACTTCAATTGTCGTCATTCTCTTTGGGGTGACGTTCTGACGAATACCCGGGGTCGCCTCCTTGAGCCGTTTCTCCTCTCTTCTTCCCTGTCTCTTCTGAATTCTGGTGAGCCCACTCATTTGGACTCTCGGACTCGCACCCTTTCTTGTCTTGATCTTTCTCTCTGCTCTTCTTCTCTTTACTTAGATTTCACGTGACAGGTTCTTGATGACCTCCATGGAAGTGATCATTTCCCCATCCTTGTTTCCTTTTTCTCTTTTCGCCCTTCCCTCTCTTTCCCTAGGTGGCAGTTTGCTAAGGCAGACTGGACCCTATTTACCCTCAGTGCTGCTCTCTCTGACCTCTCCCTTCTGCCTCTCTCTCGCGCTCTCCTCCTTTTTCATGACACTGTCTTCAACGCTGCCCTCCGCTCTATTCCTCGCTCTTCCTCTCGGGGTCCACGGAAGTGCGTTCCCTGGTGGAATGAGGACTGTGCTTGGGCTGTCCGCTGTAAGCGTGCAGCCTGGAAGAGGCACCGCCGTAGGCAGACGACTGATTCTTTTCTTTTCTTTCGGAAAGCGAGTGCTGTGGCCCGTAGGGCCATCCGTACGGCTAAACGTGAATGTTGGGCATCTTATGTCTCAACGATTACGTCCGAAACCCCTCTGGCCCAGATCTGGAAGCGTATCCGCAAGATAGCGGGTAAGTTCGTTCCCGATGTTTCACCGGTCCTTCACCTCCATGATACTCTTGTGGCGGACCCGTTGCAGGTCGCTTCCGAACTGGGTTCCCACTTTTCTTCTGTTAGCTCTGGTCTTCATCTTCCCCAATCTTTCCTTCTTCGTAAACCTGTCCTTGAGTCTCGTCCTTTAGATTTCTGCACTCATCTTCAGCTTCCCTATAATGATCCCTTCTCTCTCTCTGAACTTCGTTCTGCCCTGGCCCTCTGCGGTTCTACGGCGGCGGGCTCCGATGGTATTCATTATGAGATGCTTCGCCATCTCCCTCCGAGCACGTCTCAGTATTTACTGAGTCTGTATAATCGGATCTGGGAGTCGTCGTCAGTCCCTGAGGACTGGCTCGATGCCGTTGTCCTCCCTGTTCGCAAACCGGGGTCTCTGGGCACTTCCCCTAAGGACTTTCGCCCTATTGCTCTCACAAGTTGTGTCTGCAAACTCTTTGAACGTATGGTTAACATTCGTCTGATGTGGTTCCTGGAACACCATCACCTCCTCTCCCCTTCTCAATTTGGTTTCCGCAAATGCCGCAGCACGACAGATGTCCTGGTGAACTTGGAGGTCTATATTCGTACTGCTTTTGCTGCGAAGACCTCCGTTGTTGCCGTCCTTTTTGACCTAGAAAAGGCTTACGACACCACTTGGCGTTATCATATCCTATCTCAACTTCATTCTTTTGGCCTTCGTGGTCATCTCCCTCTCTTTCTCCGCAGCTTCCTCTCTCGTCGTTCCTTTCGGGTGCGCCTTGGTACCGCTCTCTCTCCCTCTTTTCAGCAATACGAAGGTGTGCCCCAGGGTAGTGTTCTGAGCACTTCTCTTTTTCTGGTTGCCCTCAATGGTCTTCTTTCCTCTCTTCCTTCTGGTGTCTTCTCCGCTCTCTATGTCGATGATCTTACCCTTTGTTGTCAGGGTGATGATTCGCCTCTCCTTCAACGCCGGCTTCAACTTGCAATTGATGCCGTGTCGTCTTGGGCCACAGGTCATGGCTTCAAGTTCTCTACTTCTAAGACTTGTGCCATGACTTTTACGCGGAAACGGGTTGTTCTTCGTCCCTCTTTGTCACTTTATGGTCATCCCCTTGAATACAAAGATTCCGCGAAGCTTTTGGAGTTATTCCTTGACACTCGTTTGTCTTGGTCTCCCCATATCTCTTACCTCCGTGTTGAGTGCTCTAAGGCCCTTACCCTCCTTCGGGTCTTGTCCCATACTTCTTGGGGGGGGCAGATAGGCGCACTCTCCTTGCTTTACATTCCTCTCTCGTCCTGTCTAAGCTCGATTATGGTTGCCCTGCTTACTCGTCTGCTTCTCCTTCTACTCTTCGCCGTCTTGATGCTTTGCACTATACTGGGTTGCGCCTCAGTTCTGGTGCCTTTCGTTCGACTCCCATCCTTAGCTTGTATGTTGACACTGGCTTCCTGTCTCTCCAGGACCGCCGTGATCGCTACTGTCTTCGCTATCTTGCGCGGTCCTTGCAACATCCTTCCTCTCGCCTCTGTCGTGCTTTAACTTTTACCCCTCCTGCGGTTCCTGTTCCTCTTCACCACCTCCCTCTTTCTGTCCGGTTATCTCGCCTACAGGATTCTCTTTCCGTTCGTATTTCTGATGTTTCTCCTCGTGTTGTTCCTTCTTTGCCCCCGTGGAGGGTCCCTCTTCCGCGGTTTAGTACATCCTTGACCCGTATCACTAAAGCTTTTACCCCTCCTACGGTTCTAAAACGCCTTTTCCTCGAGCACTTTTCTTCTCACTCCCGCTCCGTTTCTGTCTTCACCGATGGGTCTAAGTCAGCGGACGGTGTTGGCTACTCTGTTGTTTTTCCTGATCGCACTTATATGTGTCGCTTGCCTCCGGAGACTAGCATCTTTACAGCGGAGCTTTATGCTATTCTCTATGCTCTTCGTCTCCTGCTTTCTCGTTTTCAGTCTTCCTTTGTGGTTGTTGTTGACTCTCGTAGTGCCCTCATGGCTCTCGGGTCCTTTAATCCAGTTCATCCAGTAGTTGTCGAGATCCAGCATTGGCTGTTTCTCGTTCACAGTAAATTTAAGTCGGTTGAGTTTTGTTGGGTTCCCAGCCATATTGGTGTGTCTTTAAATGAGCGTGCGGATGCTGCCGCCAAGGAAGCTGTCCGCTCTTGTCCCATCTCTCGTAAAGGCATTCCGTATTCCGACTTTTACCCGGTTATCCATTCCTCAGTCCTTACCCGTTGGCAGGCTTCTTGGTTGCCTGTTACTGGTAACAAGCTACGTACTCTTAAATGTTGTGTTTCCTCGTGGCCGTCCTCCTTCCACCGTAACCGGCGGTGGGAAACAGCTCTGGCGAGGTTGTGTATTGGCCATACTCGCTTAACCCATGGTCACTTGATGGAGCGCCGCCCTGCTCCTTATTGTCCTAGTTGCATTGTCCCTCTTACGGTCGTGCATGTCCTTCTTGAATGTCCTGACTTCCAGGACGAGCGTGTGTCTTGCTTTCCGACCGCCCCTCGCGGTCACCTGTCCCTCGATAGAATTCTTGGTGACTTACTTTTGATATCGTTCGCCTTATGCGTTTTTGTTCTCGTATTGACATCCTTGGTGATATTTAGCGCCCTCTGATTATTTTGCGTATTTGATGGTGCTACATAGCCTTCCCGGTTTGGTGCCTTCTTTTGATAATTACTTACTTGGGCTACCTTGAGGTGCGCGGTGGGTTTGCCCGCCTGGGCAATGAAAGTGTTAAGGTCACCAATCTGACCTGTACTCACCTTAGGCCAGAAAATCTCTTCTAGTCGCAGTGGTATACTGGTTCCAGTCCTCTACTTATTCAATATTGTTTGGTGCTCAGAAACCTCAGACAAACATACAGAAAAATGGAGAAGAAGCAAACACCACATTAAAATTATTCACCGTTTGTTATAATTTGGCAGGAAGAGTTTCTTGCTGTAATTCTTCCTTTGTTGTTGTAATTGACTCTTGCAGTGCTCTCGTGGCTCTGGAGTCCTTTAATCCTATGGTCATCTAAATTCAATATTGTCTGTTTCTTATCTCCAGCAGATTTAAAACAGTTGAGTTTTGCTGGGTTCCCAGCCATATTGGTGTTTCCTGACACATTAGCATATAATAAAGGACCCTGAGATAGAGAATTTCCAAAACATCTTTAGTTTTCCTAATACAAATGTTCAAAGTTCCCCCAAAAAATTATGCAAATATGGCATGTTTATTGCTATTATAAAATCAATAAATGAACTTAGAGAAAAATGAAATCTCACCAATGTAGAGAGATGCCCTCCACATATACTGTGTAAGTTTCATGTAAATTGAATAAAAAATGAATCAGTTTTGTAAACATTTGTGTCAATTGAAAAAAAAAATAATAAAGTCTAAGGTTCTAAAATCTGTGGCCGAGGTTGACATCAACCAATTTTCTCCAAAATAGGCATCCTTACAATCAGGTGTGTAAATTTGATGCAAATCGTCCAAAAAAAAAGTGAAAAAAAAAATACTTTTTTTTTTTTATCTTAAATTTTTTTCCAATTAAACTAATTATAATATTTGTTTAATATATGCTATTGTGATAGCAAAGAGTCATAGCTATGATTTCAGTTGACACTTTTGATTGATAATCGATTTTGACCATTTTGGCATAATTTTCACGACTACTTCAATATTTTTTTTCTCCCTTCCTATTTACGCTATGATGCTGAAACTTGGACCAGATGAAACAGTTTTCACATAGAACTTGTCAAAAAAGTTTTATTGAAATCGAACGAGTTTTCATTTATTGCATTTTTGGAACCTAATGCCCCCTTATATGAGTGTGTGGACGCTGCCGTGAAGGAGGCTATCAGCACTTGTCCCATTTCCCGCAAAGGTGTTCCTTATTGCGACTATTATCCTTTTATTCATTCCACGATCCATGCCCATTGGCAGGATCGCTGGTCTTCTGTTACTGGTAACAAGCTGCATGCTCATAAGGGTAGTGTGTCCCCATACCTTTCATCCTACCACCATAACCAGCTATGGGAAACTGCTCTGGCAAGGTTACGTATTGGACATACCCATTTAACTCACGTGCACTCAATAGAGTGCTGCCCTGCTCCTTGTCTGAATTGCGTTGTCCCTCTTACCGTCGTGCATATCCTTGTTGAATATCCTGACTTCCAGGATATGCGTGCGTCTTGCTTCCCGACTGTCCCTCGCGGTCACCAGTCCCTTGATAGTATCCTTCATGAATCGGATGCCTTTGATGTTGTTCGCCTTATTCACTTTTGTTCTTGTATTTGCATCCTTAGTGGTCTTTAGCGCCTTTTGAACATCCAGCACTTTTGACGGTGCTACATACCCTTCTCCAGCTTGGTGCTTTCTTTTTGGTAATTACTTACTTGGCAGGAAGAGAAACGAATGTGGGTTCCACATGCTGTTTATTACAATAACAACAAACAGTGATGTCACCGGATATATGTTACATGACTTACTATTTACAATGCTTATAAAACAAAAGAGCATCTGCTCAAAACATGATGCACCTAACTTATGTAATACTTAATCTTGTAAAATACCTTAATCCTAACATTCCTTCCCTTTTAATTAAACTCTACCTCCTACAGGTTAAGTCTATCAGGTAATCGTATGGCTCTTCCCGATTTTCTCAACTGGGGAACCAAACCTGTTACTTCTGGGAAACATTCTTCTGAATTACTAACTGCAGAGTCCATAGGGTTAGCTGTATACTCATTACCCTCTGTTGACCCTTGCTCTGCCTCCCTGTCTCCTGCAGGTGCTGCTACCCCTTCATTATTATGATGGGTATCACTAGTTGCCCCATCCTAAGCCGGTCGGCCGAGCGGACAGCACGCTGGACTTGTGATCCTGTGGTCCCAGGTTCGATCCCGGCGCCCGCGAGAAACAATGGGCAGAGTTTCTTTCACCCTATGCCCCTGTTACCTAACAGTAAAATAGGTACCTGGGTGTCAGCTGTCACGGGCTGCTTCCTGGGGGTGGAGGCGTGGTCGAGGACCGGGCCACGGGGACACTAAAGCCCCGAAATCATCTCAAGATAACCTCAAGATCCTCACCTGAAGGGTCTTCAAAATTCCCCATGAACCTTGGCATGAGTTGATCTGCATGTCTTTTCCAATTAATATTCCCAAAACCCTGCACTTGCACGGTGAAATTCCTGCAGCCCAGGACTTCCATAAATTTCCCTTCTACTCAAGGCTTACCTATTCCAAAATTCTTTGCATATACTGCATTTCCACCAGGTTAACATTCTACTGAAATTAAATTCTTCTGTAACAGGCAATCTACTTAATGCATCAGCCACTACATTTTCCTTGTCTGGCTTAAATCCGAAGTCATATTCTGTCTGTGAAAGTAGCACTGCCCATCATTGAATTCTAGCATTGGCATTAACTGGAATTTGTTTACCTCTGCCAAACAATCCTAGCAGGGGTTTATGGTCTGATCTAGCAAGAAATTACCTACCCAGCAGAAAAAACTCTGTTTTTTTACGGCATATATCAGAGCTAAGGCTTTGTCTAATTAGGAATAAATCGGTTCTGCAATAGATACCTTGCTAGCAAAATAGGCTACTTTTTCCTGACCATTTACTTCCTGTACTAACACACTGCCCACACCTACTGGGGAAGCATCTACCTCCAGTTTATAGAGGGTTTACCAAAAAAATTAGTGGGCACTGGAGAATTTATCAATTCCTGCTTAATGTTCCTGAAAGCCTTCTCCTCTCTTGCTGCCCACTTAAATCTAGCCCCTTTTTTCAATAAGTCCCCCTCCGTGGTGTTGCCTTGCCGTGGTGAGGGGGCTCACGAACACCTCCCTGGGACCGGTGAGGGTTGCTTTTGTCCCCTCTTTGCGTGTTGTATGTGCAAAATGGCACCAATGTAGGGTCCTTGTGAGTCACCGGATCACCCGCTGGAGGTATCGCCCATGAAGGGCTGCCCTAAGTGGATGGCTGGGCAAAAAGGAGAAGAGGGTCTTTGCACCAGTGTGGGAGAATGGACGAAGCAGTAAGACTTCCCTGTTATAAAGGGGGAGCACTCCTTGACCGTCCTAACTGTGGTAGGGTCGAGCCCCAAGCCCCCCCAGTGGTGACCACCTCGTCCCCTAGAGCAGCTCCCTCTCTCATTGTGACCACTACACCTTTTACCTCCCCCTCCCCCATCACTGGGGGTTTTCAGTACAGACACACTCGAACGCTTCCTTCCCATGCTAATACATTCCACACCTTGTTTCGTCCTGTTACATGGACTAAATACTTTGATCTCATCCAAATGGGTTCTGACTATTTTTTCCTCTATAAACACCTCGTTGATTCGGTGGATGCCTCTGTTACTTTTAATCCCACCTGGTTTGGTACACATTTCGTTGCTGCCCCTTGGTTAAATGCCAGTATTGGCACTGTTATCTTCCTGCACCATGTTGCAACAGGTGTTAGGGACCTGAAAGACTGTCACCAGGATATTAAACATGTCCTTGAAGCTCAAGGCCATCCTGTCCTTTAGGTTGACACTTTTACTCGACCCCCTCGTAGTCGTCGTCATCAGCCTCTTCGAGTTGTGAAGATCACGTTTGATAGCAGGACCTTTCTATCTTCTATAATTCTTGCTGGTGCCAGATGCTATATTCAGGAGTACATTACCTCTCCTAGACTTTGCAAAAAGTGCTGGAAATTTGGGCATGGTGCCCTCAAATGCACAAGTACAGTGTCTCTGTGCCCCATGTGTGGGGACTCTGGTCACTCTAAGACATGGGGTTCTACTACCCAAAATCATTTACGTCCTCTAATTACCCAACACAAAGCTGCTATTATAACAATATCTAACTCTGGCCCAAGACAGCACTCGGTACCCTTACTCAAATCTCTGAATATGTTACATATTAGGACACTGCACATCCTCTCTTGTGTACGCTATATATTTAAAACTCTGAATTGTAATATCAATCCTGACCTTCAATGCTTCCTAGAAGGTTGCAACAGAAGTCATGGGCACCACACCAGAAACAAATACCTATTTGATATTCCAAGAGTAGGACTTAATCAAACTAGGAATGCTCTACAAATCAAGGGACCCAGAATGTGGAATGACCTTCCCAGTCATGTCAAAGATTTTATTTCTCTCAACCAGTTTAAGATGAAAACTAAGTACTACCTAATTAACTCCATGTAACCTACATTACTTCTAAATGTCAACCCATGTCTTACTATTTAAAGAAAAATGCTGTTTGTTGACCAACTTGTATATTGGCTATTTTCTACCATGTTCCCCCTTTTTTTATCTTTTATTATTTTTTTTTGTTCAACACACTTTATACTTTAAGCTCAATTACTATTAAGTTTTAGTCTAAGTGTTTTTTTCCCCACCTCTCCTTGCCCGAAACTCTATGCGTACTAGTGGCTTTAGGTATTGTATGTACTACCTCTATCTTTAAATATAACAGAATGTTTTTTTTTTTCCTTTATTGTGTATTTAAAGGTTACAAAACATACAAGACAAATGCCTAAAGGTTATGGATCTCTTGAAGCTCCTCGGCTTCTGGACAGGAACCGAGGACGCAGCAAGCATTTCCCCTCTGGATCGCCACACTGAGACGCTGAAATAAAAAACTGGAAGCCCTTGGGTCTCTGGTGACGTCAATGAGCTTGGACCCCAATTCCTTGAGAAATCCCAAGGCACTCTTGCCCCAGGGGCCATGCGTCTCAGACGCTATGGGAACAAAGAGGTATTGACCTTCCAGTCGCCTGTACTTGAGTGATTTTGCTGTTTCCCTGTGGTTGGCCGCCCCACCTGCTTGATCAGCTCCGAAGTGTACATAGGTGTCAGCCAGGGTGGATACACATGTGTAGTCCCACACCAACTGTCTACCCTCCTTCCATGAGTATATGGTGATGCCATCAGGGCGAAGTGCTGGGAAATCCGGGTTTTGGACCCCTAGGATGCGAGGTTCTCTCTCCGCTGGGCACCCAGCTGAGACGAGGCTTCTCTTGATGATGTCATTGACCTCGTTGTGTCTTGCATGCCAGCCCTTTGTGCTTCCGCAATGCAACCCATGCAGTCCGTATTGGTCTGCTTCCACCCTGTTGCAAATACACTTGTATTCAGTGTGAATTGGGGCACCAAGGCGGAGGGCCACTGCTACACGAAGGGATTCTGGATCTAGGCGCGTGCCCATTGCAGACATGGGTACTGCCAGGAGGAAGTCTCCTGCATGGGGGGCACGCACTGCTCTGAGGCGGGCTTTCTCCTTGTCTGATGTTGCGATGCTTAGCATGGCATCAGCTACTTTTTCCACTAGAGGGTGGTCCCAGCCGGACTGTTTGTGTTGTTTTGTTGGCTCTATAATGGTTGCTGGGGCTGCAAGAACATTCCACTGATTTGAACATTCAGTGAAAGCAGGATCGTGTATTCCTGCTGAATCTCTCAGGGTTGCAGGTAAAATATCTCTGACGAGGTCGTGCGATGCATGAGAGGAGGAAAGGAAGGCTGGTAGAGCAATTTGGGAGGCTGTGCGGACACCAAGGCCGCCGAGTCTTACAGGAAGGGTTGCTTGCTCCCACTGAGAGTCGTCCAATGGCAGGTTCAGGACTTTCACCAGCATGGACCTCAGAAGGGTGTCATACACATTTAACTTAGGGCTGCTGTAGGATGGAGAACATCTCAGAAAGTAGGTCAACTTAGGGAGAGACAGGCATCTTGTAAGGAGAAAGAGAGCATCATGGGCATCGATCTTGTCAATCCTGTCCTGCATTCTCTTTAGGTCAGTGATTTTTGCAGCCAGGACCTCCTCGATTGCTCGTAGGCCAATGGGGGCACCCAGGAGAGTGCAGTCCGGTGGCTCGACAACGAGAATGTCTGGAAGAGCATTTTGTATTTGCCCAGTGATGTCTGGGTTGCGGGAGATTATTTCACATTTGGATGCATTAAGAATGAGGCCTAAGGCTGCTCCCTGCTCCTGGATTTTCCTTATATCCCCCAAAATGGTTTCCGGAGTTCCAGCTAGAGTGCCATCATCCAGGTACCAGATGTTTAGCTCGCTTGTCAGACTATCAGTGACCTCTTTGATAGCTAGGCAGAAAAGGAGGGGGGCTAAGGGGTCACCTTGTTGGACACCTTCACTGGAGTTTATTTCATGCTCCCCAAAAAGAAGCTTAGAGTCCCCACTGTAGCACGATCGGATGAATGGGTAAAGGGGACGGAAATGGTTGTGTACAGCCCTGAGGACAGCATCTCGTCTGACTTGATTGAAGGCATTTTTGAAGTCAAGCTTTACTAGTGCCTTCTGGTCCGGGAGATCAACAATGTAAGCCCGCGCTGCATGTGCTGCAGCTTCACAACCTAGGGGAATCCCAAACCCGAGCTGATGAGGTTTCACCAAGGTGGCTGCTTCCTGGCTGATAGATCTCACTGCAGCCTTAGCTACAAGGCGTCGGAGGGTGTTGCCAACGGCAATGGGCCTGATACCCCTATCCTTCTTCTTTAGAGCACAGAATGTTTGTATTGTAACTCTGCAACTATGTATGTACTGTTCCTAAATAAATAATAATAATAATTATTATTATTATTATTATTATTAATGATCACTGCATTATGTAGGAATGCGGAGGAATTTCTGATGGAGGAGAAAGACAGTTGCACAGCGCGTTCCACGGCGCAGTGTGCGAAGCGCCGTGGGGGCCTATATAAAGAAGAGAGGAGAGGTCATGCGTTCTCTCTTGCTCCAGACACGCTCCGCTTCGCAAGTCAAAAGAAAAAACCCACCCTCCTCCCCTTCCTAAGTACAGCAGTACAAAGTACTGCTTCCTAAGTACAGCAGACCCTGGTACTTTGGTTTGTCTTCGGGCCACGCACCCTATCTTTTGCAATGCGACCAAAGGAGGATACAGAGGGCCATAGTTCCTCTAGCACGGACTACGCTGTTGACTCGGGACCACAACAGCAGTTCTCGTCACCAGTTGACACTCGCACCCCTACACGTCGGTCAGAGATGATGATATTTACTCAGGTAGGGAATTAGCTTTCTTTTTTCAGAGCACAAAGAACGCTAATTCTGTAAGTATCATATAGTTAAGTAGGAAACCCCTTGCTTCTGTCCTGTAGAGACCCGGCAAGGTATTCCTACATTCTTGGACTACCCTTTCACTTTTGAAACAATTAAAAGATTCATTTGTTTTCGAAACTATCGGTTTCATTTATTTAGTAGGATTTTCTTGCCCTTATTCTCTTATACTGAGTACCGGGTACAAGATTTCCTGCGGTTTTGATTGACTAACTATTTAACATCTAATATTAACGTTAATTGTTAACGAATAAATTTCCACAGGATAGTTACCAGTTACCACGTCATCCTGTTACTGACACTTATAATATCACAGGTATGTTCGCTGTACATTTATTTGCTATCTCAAAATGTTTCGTCTGTCAGCATTTCGTAGTGATCCAGCAAGTGAAGTAGGGAACTTAATTCGTGCCAGGAGGACAGAATTACAAACTCTAGCACATGAGTATCAATTAGATGTCCCCATGGAGCCAACAAAACTGACTTGCACAACATTATCTTGGACCACCTCTTAGATGAAGGAATTATTGACTCTGATTCCCACGAAAACTATTCCATTGCAGATAGACATGCTCTGGCAGCTATGAAGTTAAAGCTCGAACTAGCGAAAATAGAGCGGGAACAATAAAGAGAAGCTCTCCAGATAAAGAAAGAAGAGGCTGCCATAAAGAAAGAAGAACAGGAACGCGAGGCGGCCCTAAAGAAATGCGAGGCTGCCCTACAACGAGAGCGTGAGAGGGAACAGCTAGAAGCAAGAAAACGTCACCTGGAGATGCAACGTGAGCACAATAAGAAGCAAGCTGAGTGTGTTCTAGCATATCGTCAACAAGAACTCAACTTGGAAATTACACACCACAATCAGCGCCAACAAGCTACAGCTAGTCTTCCAGTAAGCTTCAATGTCTCCCATGCAAGTAAGTTAATGCCACCATTCGTTGAGACAGAGATAGATGTGTTTTTTACTAATTTTGAGGCCCTAGCTAAAAAACTTAACTGGCCTGAAGATCAATGGTCTATTCTTCTCAGAGTGCATCTCACAGGTAGAGCTGCGATTACTCTCAGTACCTTAGCGTCTGAGAATGACTACCAGACCCTGAAGCAAGGAGTTTTAGACGCCTACCTTCTCTCCACCGAAAGCTACAGACGAAAATTCCTTGATTATCTAAAGGCAAGTACCACCACCTTTTTAGAATTTGCCAATACTAAGAAAAGATATTTCATGAAATGGCTGGAAGCAGCACATGTCTCTACATTTTCAGAACTCGTCAATCTCAATCTAGTTGAGGAATTCTTTAGACGTGCTCCCCCCTTCCATCCCTTTATATTTAGCAGACAAAGAAGAAACCGACTACATCAGATGTGCGAAGTCGGCTGACACCTACAGTCTTATACACCGGCTAACACCTGACCCACCTTCCAGTAAGAAGTCTTGGGCTAGTTATGACAAAGTGAGTACCGATCAGGCGAGCTCTTAATTGTATTGTAAGTATTGCAAGCTCTATGGACATACCATAGATAAATGTGGAAAAGCCCAATACAAAGGCTATAGTGAAACTCCTAAACCCAAACCGACTCCTCCTAAGTCCGGTAAGCCTGTGATGAATGTTGGTGTTCCTGTTAATGATCTTTCTCTCTTCAGCAAATGCCTGTATCCTGGAACTGTCTCTGCCAACAGTATAGATTCGGAGGGACGTTTCAAATTGAAGATCTTGAGGGACACAGCGGCTCTTCAGTCCATAATATTGAAATCGGCTGTGCCTAACGTCACCTACACCGGGGAAACCGTCCTTATCACTGACCTTACTGCTACCACTCCGTATCCACTCGCCAGAGT
This sequence comes from Procambarus clarkii, assembly GCF_040958095.1. Lineage (NCBI taxonomy): Eukaryota > Metazoa > Arthropoda > Malacostraca > Decapoda > Cambaridae > Procambarus > Procambarus clarkii. The sequence continues at coordinate 25,438,211 of NC_091158.1, forward strand.
CCACCTGGATTGTCCTTTCATGACCGGTGAAGTCCAAGTCGCCATCAGGGAAAAGCCTTTTCCCATGTCAGGGGTACAACTTCTCCTGGGCAACGACTTGGCCGAAGATCTGCAACCTTCCAACCTGATCATCATGGACAAACCCCAGGTACGTGACTCTGTAGTGGACAACCCCATCTTGAAGTATGTTCCAGCAGAGGTCCAAGAAAGTGATGAAGTCTCTCCTCCGGTTTTGGTGACAACCCGTGCGCAAGCTGTACGCCCGCAACCAGCTAACTCTACTGCAACAGCTGTCCCTCAAGACCATCAGAATCTACCACCGAATCTTTCTATGTTGGAGTTCCGTAAGTTACAGAGGGAGGATCCTTCATTAACACCATTATTCTTCCAGGCCGAGACTCAATCTGACAGTATCCCTGAGTTCTTCCTAGAGAATCAGTTGCTCTACCGCAGGTACAGACCCAGGAAGCTGACGGAGGATGACGATTGGGCTAATGTCGACCAACTAGTAGTTCTCACCAGCCTACGGCCTGATAATCTACACCTGGCCCACGGAGCGCTTTCTCACTATGGTTTTAACAAAACCTATCACGGAATCAGACAAGATTACTACTGGCCAGGTATGGTTAAAGATGTAAAAAGTTATGTGCAACAGTATCATGCATGTCAGATGGCAGGAAAACCTAACATCCCGATTCACAAGGCTCCTTTAATTCCTATCCCGGTGCCTGCGGAACCTTTCCACAGACTCATCATAGACTGTGTTGGTCCTTTACCCCGGACCAGTTCTGGCAACGCTTATATGCTAACCATCCTGTGTCCAACCACCAGATTCCCCATAGCAGTTCCTGTAAAGAACATTATGGCTGCTACGGTGGTAAAACAACTATTGAAGATCTTTACCCAATATGGATTTTCTCGGGAGATTCAAAGTGACTGTGGCACCAACTTCACCAGTGATCTCTTCAAGAAGACACTGGAAGAATTCAACATCACTCAGGTATTGTCCAGCCCCTATCATCCTGCTTCACAGGGTTCTCTTGAACGTAGTAGTCACCAAACGATGAAATCACTCCTAAAGAAATTTCGCAATGAAACCATGAAAGACTGGGATAAACAACTTGACATCATCATGTGCATTTTCAAAAGTCTCCCAAATGAGTCTCTAGGAGTATCTCCTTATGAGATGCTCTACGGACATAAGCCCCGTACTCCTCTTAAAGCTTTAAAAGACTCTCTACGTAATGCCACCTTCAGTGACCCCTCAGCATGTGCCCCAGTTTCTTCAAAACTTAAAGCACATTCTAGAGAGAATACGAAATACGAAACATATATGGCACGCATAGACGCAATAAAGCACCTAAATTATTGGGATCGTCTCAAAGCCCTCCAAATGTACTCACTAGAAAGAAGACGAGAGAGATATCAAATAATATACACCTGGAAGATACTGGAGGGCCAAGTACCAAATCTACACAGTAAAATAACAACGTACTGGAGTAAACGATATGGAAGAAAATGTAGAATAGAACCATTGAAGAGCAGAGGTGCCATAGGCACAATCAGAGAACACTGTATAAGCATCAGAGGTCCGCGGTTGTTCAACGTCCTCCCAGCAAGCATAAGAAATATTGCCGGAACAACCGTGGACATTTTCAAGAGGAAACTAGATTTATTCCTCCAAGGAGTGCCGGACCAACTGGGCTGTGGTGGGTATGTGGGCCTGCGGGCCGCTCCAAGCAACAGCCTGGTGGACCAAACTCTCACAAGTCAAGCCTGGCCTCGGGCCGGGCTTGGGGAGTAGAAGAACTACCAGAACCCCATCAACCAGGTATCAACCAGGTAAATTTGCTAATGACAGTCTATTGAAAGCTCAAGATAGGATGAAGACTCATTTTGACCAACGCAGCAAAATCAGGAAATTTAAACCAGGAGACTTCGTGTTGGCATAGTTTCCGATCCCTGGTTCTCCATTGCAAAATAAGTTTTCAGGACAAAACCGCATCAAGGAGTGCAGAAACAACCACAACTACGTTCTTGAGACTCCAGATAGGCGGCGGAGGACCCAGTTGTGCCACGTCAATCTTTTAAAGGAGTATAAAGGTATCCCCCCCATTGTGCTAATATCACTCTCCACTTTCAAAGATCCATACCTCCACTGTGAGACCTTCCCTGCTTCTCCTCCGGAAAGCACTAACTCTGAGTCAGTGCCTTCCAACTCGGAAATCCTTAATGATCTTCCTAAATATTTACAGGACTGTAATAGTGCTTCTCTCATCAAAGTTCTTCAAGAACATCAGAAGTTGTTCAGCGATGATCCCCAGGAGTGTAATGTGGTTTAGCACGACATCCAGCTGCTTCCTGATACCCGGCCGATTCGTCAACCCTTCTACCGTATCACCTCGTACAAAAAGGAAGTTATGCGTGCTGAAGTACAATACCTTCTGGATCATTGGCTGGCCACCCCTTGTGAGTCCCCTTGGGCCTCACCCTGCATCTTGGTGCCGAAACCGCACGGTAAATTACGCCTTTGTACCGATTATAGGAAACTAAACCTTGTGACCGTCAAGGATGCTTATCCTTTACCACGTATAGATGATATCCTTGACGCAGTAGGTAATGCAAATTATTTATCCCAAATTGATTTGTTAAAGGGCTATATCAAATCAGCCTGACAGAGAAAGCTAAGGAAATATGTGCCTTCACCACTCCTTTTGGCCTATACAGATATGAACGCCTTCCTTTTGGACTGTGTAACGCCCCGGCCACCTTCCAGCGACATCGTTGTGGCAAACAACACCTGGAGCGAACATCTGCTCCAGCTGCAACGATTGTTCTCCAAGCTCCTGACAGCCGGCCTTACCATCAACTTGGGCAAGTCTACCTTTGCCAAAGGTAAAGTGCGTTATCTGGGTCATGTGATAGGGAGTGGCAGCATAGCTCCTTTAACAATTCACACTCAAGCCATTCAGCATTACCCACAACCTACGACCAGGAAGCAGCTCCTGCACTTCCTTGGACTTGCCTCTTACTATCGTAGGTTTGTGAAGAATTTTAGTACAGTAGCGACACCATTGATTAATCTGACCAGCCCCAAGCAACGGTATCATTGGACCATTCAACCGACCGTTGCCTTTGAACAACTTAAATCTCTGCTATGATCTGATCCCGTTCTCGCCTCTCCAGACATTATGAAGCCCTTCATCATCAATGTGGTACCGGCATCGGGGGCATATCCTAATGCAACAACGAGGCGAGGAGGTTCTTCCTGTCAGCTACTACAGCTACAAGTTGAAGCCCCATCAAAAGAACTATAGCACTATAGAAAAGGAACTCCTCTCCATCGTCCTGAATCTGCAACATTTCGAACCTTACCTACAAGGGAATCGGTCTATTACCATCCACTCAGACCACAATCCCCTAAGGTTCCTTCAACAGGCCCAATTCAGCAATCAACGTCTTCTAGGATGGGCTCTGTACTTGCAGAATTTTAATTTGGAGATCTACTTCATCAAGGGTATGGACAACATCGTAGCCGACGCCCTCTCCAGAGTCTACGAGGTAGAGACAGCTACTCCTACCTCTACACCAGCTACTGAAGTAACTTAACCCGTAAGAGCAGGCTTCGGGAGAGAGCTGTTACGATAATCTCCTTCAAGAGAGATTTGACCTGCTCTTTCCTATCATCATGTTACTTCAGTACATCTACAACATCTAGATACTACAAGCAAGTGTAGCACATATTGAGTTAAATACGTTTCTGCCAGACGCATACGTATCCGACACTCGCTCTCCACCTCCCCCCTCCACCTTCGTCGATCACCAAACCACCACTTCCAGCCAGCAGGAGTCTAGCCCTAGCTTCGGTACGGGGCGGACGTGTTGAATCGGCGCTCCAGCAGTTGGTGTTGTTTGCCCGTTTCGGCTGGTTGGGGGCGGGTGTGTCTCTGCTCGCCTGTGCTGACGTGGCGTTACGATGGGGGTCCCTCTACCCCCTGTCGTCCGGGCTCAGTCTGTGGGACTAGAGTTCTCTGTGCGGGCTGGTTACCCGGAGATTGCCCTGGCTTGTGAAATGCTCTCTGTCCCTGTGTTTGCGATTTATGGGGTCGAGTTGGTAACGGCCCATAGGGCAATTGTGAAGTTTGCAGAGGAGGTGGCGTATCGCGATTTTCTCCGGCGATACGAGGGGCGGACACTGCCCCTGCCGGATGGTGCGGGCACTGTCACCCTCTCGGATACGAGTGGTGCACTTACTTACATCAGTGTGCATGGGGCTCCCTTGGAGTTTCCAGAGGCTCTGCTACGGCGGTATTTCGGCCGGTTTGGCGCAGTTGTTAGTGTGAGAGTGAACGTGGTGTCCTCTAGTCCTCTTAAGGGTGTGAGGTCTAACATTCGCACCCTGGGCATGAGACTCCGGGCGGATATTCCGTCCTCTGTGCGCCTTATGGGGTACAACGTTCGGGTGTTTTACGCCCGTCAGCTGCGGACGTGTTATCGTTGTGGTCTTTTGGGCCATCAGGCTGCTGACTGTTCTGCGCCTGCTGTTGCACCAGTGAATCTCTTCAGTGAGGAGGATTTTCCGCCCCTTCCTGTGGGGGATGATTCGGTGGGTATGGACGTCTCTTCGGCTGAGGTGGTGCCCTCTGTAGCAGCTGTTGCTCTGCCTGTTGCGCCCCCTGTTGTTGCCGCATCTCCTCCGGAGGTTGGGCCCTCGCCTAGTGCTCCAGCTGGTATCCCTGAGCCTCTTCCGCCTGCCGTTTGCTCGGACCCCTCGTCTTCCAGTTCTTCCTCTGCTGTGTCTGTCCCGGTCCCTGCGCCCTCGCCGTCTGTTCCGGCTGTGCTGGGAGCTGAGGTGGTTCCAGCATTCCCTCCTGTGCCTGGCCTGGTGCCCCGTGTGGTTGAGGAGGCTGCCGTGCTGCGGCGTGCGTCGGTTCGCTCGGTTGGTGCTGCGCGGGTCGCTGAGTCTGCCTCCGGGTCTGATGATGTGCGGCCCGAGCCTAAGCGTTCCCGGCGTTCTTCTGCGTGGGCTGATGTTGCCGAATTCGACACGTGTCGTCCTTCCGTTGATGGTGGAGTGGCTCCGGATGTGGTGCACACTACGGTGGTGGCGGAGGTACACTTGCCTGAGGATGCCGGTGCCAGCGTTTCGGCCTCAACTTCTGGTCCGGTGTCCGAGGGTCCTGCTTCAGGTGCGTTGCCTGCGTCGGATGGCTCCGCTTCTTCGTGGGCGGTGGTTCCCCCTGCTGTAGTTGGTGGTGAGCGGGGTGGCCTGGTAGTGATGTTGAGAAAGGATGCTCGCTCTGGATGTTCTGTGGCCCCTTCCTCGTTACCCGTTTCCTCGGCAGCGGTCTTGCCGCCTCTTCCGTTTTCTGCAGTCCCTTCCGTGTCTCCTGTGGTATCCGTGGAAGTGCTATCGTCTCAGCGTCCGGCACCTGCTCCGATGAAAAAGGCGTGGCAGGCTCGGCGACCCTCGTCCGCTTCTCCGGTGTCATCTGCTTCCTCGAAGGGCGTGGTTAGCGCTCCCCAGCCTCGTTATGCGACTTGTGTCAGTGACCTTGGGCGTTGGCCGATGCCGCCAGATATAGATGTTCCCAAGTTTATGATACCCGCTCGAGAGCGGGGGGGGGGGGGGTCGAAAACCCTACCGACCTTGAAGATCTAGTCTGGGAAGCTTACAAGGCGAAATATCCTCATGATCTTTTCCCGGAGAAGTACGTTAATTTCTCACGAGGTTCCTCGCAAGTGATTTCTATGTATTTTGTGTTGCCTGGTTGTGGGGTGTGTATGTGAGTGGGTGGGGTGGGTATTGTTTCCCGGTTCCTGCGTGCTCCGGTTTGTATTGTGGGTTTTTTTGTATGGCTAGTGGGGGGGGGGTGTGCGGTTCCTATGCGTTTGTGTGTTCGGTTGTGGATGTCGTGTGCGCTTGTTTGTCATCTTGTGTGCCCTTCAGGCTGTTGGGGTGTGCTCTTTGTTATGTGCGCATTATGTGTGTGTGAGGTGTTAGCGGACTTGTTTTGTATGTTTCTCCCCTCTCTGTTTCCCTTATGTTTGTTTTGCGCTGTGTTTATATGTGTGTTATGTTTGTATATGCATTTTTGTTTTGTGGTCAGCCCTTCTGGCTGGTCTTCTCTTGATTTGTTCCTTTGTCATTGTACGTGTGTGTGCTTTGTACTTTTGTTCTATGTTATATTTGTTCTGTTTTTATTGTACATTATACGCATGCTTGCATGTAAAAATAAAAATAAAAAAAATAAAAAACTTCCAGCCAGCACACGTCCCATTGGTGAATCGTCGTCTGCCGCGCCATCTAAATAGCCGATGACTGAACATGCACGAGCAATTGGATTTAGAATATTCTGTGCTCTCAAAGCTGACACACCTATCTAATATCAACCCGTTCTCACACAAGACAGCACATATATGACTTAATGCTTAAAGTCAATATGTTGAATATGACTTAGTAAATATGTGATATATTCCCAGTTACTTTTTTTCCAAAACCCAAACTCTTCCTCACGTACCAATTTACGTTTCACAGTACCCGTCCGTCAACCTAGATAGCAGAATAGTCGTGATTGGTTCAATTATAAGGAAAATTATAGTTTTCAGATCCCACATGGGTTGTAAAATTTACCTACTATTGTCCATGCTCTTAGAATATTACAGATCAGCTACTTCCTATTGAAGGCTCGTAGTTTTGTTTTGAGAAATATTAGTTGTTCTTAGTAAATTATAATAAGCACTAAAAATTATTACATAGAATAACAGTCCTTCGTCAATCAATATTATATACCATAGTTTGTGCTTTACAAATCTTTAAAGGATGTTTTGTAGGAACGCTAACAGAAAACGATGTTACGTTGGAATGTCTATGGGGTAAACTACTGCAAACAGGATATTATTGTGTCTACTATACCAACTATAGCTAGGATGGGTATATTGTCCACTACCACCTGTTAGGTGGGTAAGGGATCCAATACCACCCACAGGATGGGTATGAGGGTCACATCCACCCACAGGATGAGTATGGGGACCACATCCACCCACAGGAAGGGTATGGGGTCCAATACCACCCACAGGATGAGTATGGCGTCCACTACAACCCACAGGATGGGTATGGGGCTCCAACCACCCATAGAATGAGTATGGGGCTCCAACCATCCATAGAATGGGTATGGGGTCCAATAACACCCACTGGATGTGTTTGGCGTCCATTGTCGAGCTCGAAAACCGCAGCATTCATCTCAAAACCATGCCTATTTCACGCAGATTTCTTAATAAACGTAAGAGTTTTATATGTCACAAGAAAGATAGAAATATAAGCTTCATTCTAAATACCTTACCATGGGCATATTTAAATTTAAAGCGAAGATACGTGTATTTTTATAATAGCCGAGCTCCGACCCCGGACAGATCGATCGACCGAGCAACTCTTTATTTATTTATTTATTTATTTATGCATATACAAGAATGTACATTGGGAATGTGAGGATACATAATATGGTAATTACAGTCTTGTATAGCCACTAGTACGCGCAGCGTTTCGGGCAGGTCCTTAATCTAAGAAAATTTTAAGAAGGTTGTTACGAACCCGGATCCAGCGTCCGAGCAAGGAGCGGTGGCGGCTGCGCCATCTGTGGGTCAGCTCCCGAAGCCCCCGCCAAACGAACGACGACACCGGATGAGGACGGCGAAATATCGGCCACAGAGGCCAGTTTCCAGTCCTGTGCAGCTCACAACGCGGCCGCTCCTGACCTCTGGTGAGGTGGTGCTCCGACGACAGCGCCATCTGTGGGCTGGATACGTCAGGTGTTTGTGCCCGAGCCCGTGAGTGGGGTTTTAGTGTCCCTGTTATTGATGACGTGTCTGCTTGCAGAGCTGACCTGGGACCGCTGTGATGGAAGTGGAGTCAGTCTACCCGAGGCAGCCAGTCTCCATACTGTGAAGTTTGCTGCAGCTGTTGTGACGTCGTCCCCCCGGAAGAACACTGTGGTGTGTTAGCCTGCCAGTGGAGTGGCAGTGAAAGGATTTACCCGGGACCGACTGTTGGAGACGATCATCCACTGGGGTATTGAGGACAGGAGGGTGATTTGTGATATCACACGAGACTCCTGTCTAGGGCGTACCCCTTAAATCGTTCGTGGAGTGGCCGTACCAGCCTTGGTGGCTCACTACCTGCCAGCAGACCTGCTGGACGTGTGGTTGACGGCCTCCACGACGGTGCCCCCAGTGGACCTGTGTTTTGGCTGACCTGTGGCCAGGGTAGGCTCGGCATTCTCAGAAGACACGTCTTGAGGCCACGAAGAAAGCACCGCGGACTCAGCACCTAGCTTCTTGATCAAGAGTCTTCAGCAGAAGACTAGATTGTGCATGATCCCCTTTGTAAAGTGTTAATACCCCTCCCCCTTGTGTACGTTTTAATTTTATATATTTAAATGGTGATGGTGAACATTATAATATTAAGTTCTTAACTTTCTTTCCCTACTCCCTTTTAAGTTACTTGCGTCACGGATCTCATCCCTTGATAGCCACTACTGGCTTGGGAACGGATACATATATCTTCCTCTAACAACATCAGAGTGAGAACCCCGTTGCGTCCCGAGAGGGCCGTAACATAATTGGCATCCCCAGCGGGATCCGTCCCCTTGTTAAGTATGTTTGACAGGGGTGGTGAAGTGGCGTAATCCCTGTATATAATTCCCCCTGTGTGACGATTGTGACGTTATACGTCCTGTGCGGTGCTCAGAGTGACTAAGTGCGATATTGTGCAGTGCGGTGCTCGCTGTGATTAAGCGATTAAGTGCAATATTGACTAGTGCGGTGCTCAGTGATTTAGTGCAATATTGTAGAACGAAGTGTTCGCTTGGACTCGGTGCAATATTGGGTAGTGTGGTGCCCGAAGTGATTACGTGCAATATTGGCAAGTGCAGTGTTTGGTGCGATAAAGTGCAATATTGGCGTAGAACAGTGCTCGGTGTGTTAAGTGCTAACGTGTAAGCAGTGTGTTAAGTGCTAAGTGTTCCATCTGTGACAATGGCAGACAAAGCTACCATCGATGATCTGGACGAGGTTCAGGCTTTTCTGAACAGAGAAGATTGTCTTGCCAGATTAAAATATCTGAGTAAACCAGAGCTTGTACTAGTGAGCGCCTACCTGGAGATAAAGATCCGTGCCAGTGATTCCCGTGTGGAGATCTTGTCCAAGGTACACCGGCACCTGAAGGCAGAAGAGAAACAGGAAGGCGAGACTCCTAGTACAAAGGAAAGTGCAGACATAGCTTCCACGGAAAAGGAAGATAAGGGCAGTGACATTGACAGTGATGCAGGTGAGCTTAATATCAGCTTCCTAACAGTCAAAATGCGTGCCCTAGAGATCAATCGTGAGATAGAGTGGAAGAAGTTAGAATTAGAACGGGAATTAAAAGATAAAGAAATGGAGATGAAAGAAAAGGAATTGGCGATGAGGCGTTTAGAAATAGAACGAGAAAGAGAAAAAGAAGAACGAGAAAGAGAAGAGAGACGGGAGAGAGAAGAACGAGAACGAGAGAGAGAAGAACGAGAAAGAGAAGAGAAACGAGAGAGAGAAGAACGAGAAAGAGAAGAGAAACGAGAGAGAGAAGAACGAGAAAGAGAAGAGAAACGAGAGAGAGAAGAACGAGAAAGAGAAGAGAGACGAGAGAGAGAAGAACGAGAACGAGAGAGAGAAGAACGAGAGCGAGAAAGGGAGGAAAGAGAGAGACAACATGAACTAGAAGTTTTGCGATTAGGCGGTGGTCGGAGGCAAACAACGGACACCAGTAGCTTCGATCCGGTACGCAACATCAAAATGGTCCCCAAATTCCATGAGAAGGAAGTGTCAAAATTCTTTGCAGCCTTCAAGAAAGTCGCTGCCTCTTTGGAGTGGCCAAGGGAGAATTGGGCCATCATGATACAGTCAGTCTTGACTGGGAAGGCCCAAATCGCCTACTCTACGTTATCCCTTGACGACTCCAGCGATTATGCCAAGGTGAAGAAGGTTGTGCTCATGGCGTACCAATTGGTACCTGAGGCGTATAGGCAAAAGTTCAGAAACCTGAAGAAGACCTCAGAGCACACTTTCACCGAATTCGCTACAATCAAGGAGCGACTTTTCCAGGAATGGTGCGCCTCTCGGAAGGTGGAGACCAGGGAAGACCTCGAGCAGCTGATTCTGCTCGAGGACTTCAAGGATTGTTTGTCTGGAGACCTCAAGACGTACTTAGAGGAACAGCAGGTAGAGACCTTGAGTGCAGCAGCCACCATGGCTGAAGAGTACATCCTGACTCATAGGCCGTCTGCTAAGTACGTCCCAAGGAATTACCAGCGCCGGTTTGACAGACCTCATGATGAAGAAAGACCCGTCCCACAAAGCGCTAAGAAGACGCCCCCAAAGAACAAGTCCTAGCAGTCCGAAACACCGGAGCCCGAGGAGGAATATGGTGTGCTGGACTTGTGGGCAGAAAGGGCATATAGCTGCTAGGTGCCGAGGCAGAAGAGGTGGCAGCGCACGAAGGGAGGTGATGTTGATCAGCTGTGTTACACCACCAGCAGGAAACCAGTCTACGACGAAGCAGGAAGGACCAAGTTTGTTGGCCCCTCACACTTCAACCGGGTATGTAACGAGTGATCATACTGGTAGATCAGTTGTAGTGCTCAGAGATAGTGGAGCAGCCCAGTCCCTGATCGTGAAGAGCTCGTTACCCGAGGGAGTAAGTGTGGATGGGAGACCAGAGGTTATCCTGGTTGGGTTTCCAAGGACGCAGTACATCGCCCCCTTAGTGCCAGTACATCTCGACTCGCCTTATTTCAGCGGCACATGTGCGTTGGCAGTAGTCGATACCCTCCCTGTGGCTGGGATGGACGTGGTACTAGCCAACGACTTGGTGACCGATTGGAGCACCAATCATCCCAAGGTTGTGGACGAGTCTACCGGAACAGCACGGTCTGAGGTAACAGGCAATGGTAATGTCCAGGTAAAGACAGACCCGGATTTGAACATGTCTAATTTGTCCTCTCCCCCGCAGATCGACAGTTGTCTAGCAGTGTCTCCTGATTCTTCTCTCGACAAGGAACATGAGGTTAAGAAGGCAGAAGTACCTGAGCTAGAACAGAGGCCTTGTGTGCAGACACCCACGGATACCAACGAGTCTGGAGCGAAGGCTGAGGTGTGCTTGCGGTATGGCAAGTTACAGCGTGTAGTGGACCAGCCAGAGATTCCCCAGACGTCAGAGGTATGTGAGGTGTGTTCAAAAGGTCTAGTGCCCTCTTCGGTTCAAGCCAGGCTAGTGGATGGTGCCGGCTATGGACATGACTGGCTCGGGAAGCTTATCCCTCAATTGGCCTCATGTTTCTTAGCGATATTTTGTTTTATTCTCCTATGTATTCTATGTGTTCTCAGTAAGGATCAGTGGACGACCCGAAGGATGGTGGCTCCCGTGAACATCGTGAAGAGGTCCCAGGGATTGGAGATTTGTACTGCAGATGTTGCAGTTGAAGAAGGGACATGGAAGGTGATGGTTGATACAGGAGGTACGACATGTGATAATATGAGTGACTGTTTCCGACAGGTTGGCACCCCCCGCGTGATTGCTGAGCCTCAACACAGTGTTATACGGAACGTTGGTCGACCTGACGGTGACAGAGCGAATGCCATCTGCGACGTGCAAGCAGCCCTGTGGAAACTAGGTGTAAGCCTAGTAGAGGCGTATGCAGTAAGTATCGACTTATCCCCTGTCGCTATCACTCTGAATTATCAGACCCCTGTATTCCAGGTTCCTGTCTCCCTGAAGGACCATCAGACCGGCACCAGAAATGCCGTCTGTGGTCAGCCATCATCGGTGCCACGACATAAGGAAGTGTCGAGTCACCCCAGATCGTGTCTACACCGATCCTTACTCGAGAGGTGTGAGGTTATGCTCCGGATTAACATCTCGGTGGAGACGGTGAAGATGTGGAAGATTACACCAGGCAGGACCTTGCCTTCAATTTTAAAGTTCCCGTTGTGCCGGAATTGCCCAGTAGGACAGTTCTGTAGACGAGACAGCCTCGCCATTCCAGATTATAATGCATGTGTGTCCATTTGGAGTTGTGTCGTCGTACTAATTTTGGTTTGTGTTTCTTTTTATAGAACCCCAAACCAAATTCCTTTTGGTGGGGAGGTGTTACGAACCCGGATCCAGCGTCCGAGCAAGGAGCGGTGGCGGCTGCGCCATCTGTGGGTCAGCTCCCGAAGCCCCCGCCAAACGAACGACGACACCGGATGAGGACGGCGAAATATCGGCCACAGGGGCCAGTTTCCAGTCCTGTGCAGCTCACAACGCGGCCGCTCCTGACCTCTGGTGAGGTGGTGCTCCGACGACAGCGCCATCTGTGGGCTGGATACGTCAGGTGTTTGTGCCCGAGCCCGTGAGTGGGGTTTTAGTGTCCCTGTTATTGATGACGTGTCTGCTTGCAGAGCTGACCTGGGACCGCTGTGATGGAAGTGGAGTCAGTCTACCCGAGGCAGCCAGTCTCCATACTGTGAAGTTTGCTGCAGCTGTTGTGACGTCGTCCCCCCGGAAGAACACTGTGGTGTGTTAGCCTGCCAGTGGAGTGGCAGTGAAAGGATTTACCCGGGACCGACTGTTGGAGACGATCATCCACTGGGGTATTGAGGACAGGAGGGTGATTTGTGATATCACACGAGACTCCTGTCTAGGGCGTACCCCTTAAATCGTTCGTGGAGTGGCCGTACCAGCCTTGGTGGCTCAGTACCTGCCAGCAGACCTGCTGGACGTGTGGTTGACGGCCTCCACGACGGTGCCCCCAGTGGACCTGTGTTTTGGCTGACCTGTGGCCAGGGTAGGCTCGGCATTCTCAGAAGACACGTCTTGAGGCCACGAAGAAAGCACCGCGGACTCAGCACCTAGCTTCTTGATCAAGAGTCTTCAGCAGAAGACTAGATTGTGCATGATCCCCTTTGTAAAGTGTTAATACCCCTCCCCCTTGTGTACGTTTTAATTTTATATATTTAAATGGTGATGGTGAACATTATAATATTAAGTTCTTAACTTTCTTTCCCTACTCCCTTTTAAGTTACTTGCGTCACGGATCTCATCCCTTGATAGCCACTACTGGCTTGGGAACGGATACATATATCTTCCTCTAACAACATCAGAGTGAGAACCCCGTTGCGTCCCGAGAGGGCCGTAACAAAGGTTAATACTTGCAAAATTTATAGACAAAAAAATGATAACAGTTACGTGGAATGAAAAAAATAAGATGAGAGAAAATTGTAGGTACAGTATATTAAAGCACATAGGTAGCTAAGATTGATTGCAATGACAGCTTGAATGGTAGTTGACAAAAATTGGTAGGCACAATACAGCAGAAACAATATAAGATTGATTCTACATTATTCTACCTTCTACCTTCTACCTAGGTAGATTGATTCTACCTTCTACATTAATGACCTTCCAAATGCCTCCCAACACCTCAAACCAATTCTATTTGCTGACGACACAACCTTCATTTACTCCAGTCCTGACCCTCTTGCTCTAAATGCCACAGTAAATACTGAGCTAAATAAAGTCCATCTTTGGCTAACTGCCAACAAACTCACCCTTAACATTGACAAAACCTTCTATATTCTGTTTGGCAATAAATCCTCTAGTCTTATAAATCTCAAAATAAACAATACCCAAATTTGTAACAAATTAGATGGCAAATTCCTTGGCATTCTCATTGACCACAAGCTGAATTTCCAGGGACACATTCTAAATATATCTAAAAAAGTTTCAAAAACTGTGGGCATTCTTTCTAAGATCAGATATTATGTACCACGCCCTGCCCTGGTGACTCTCTATTACTCCCTTATCTATCCTTATCTCAACTATGGTATTTGTGCTTGGGGTTCTACTACCCAAAATCACTTACGTCCTCTAATTACCCAACACAAAGCCGCTATTAGAACAATATCCAACTCTGGCCCCAGACATCACTCGGTACCCCTACTCAAATCTCTTAATATGTTAGATATTAAGTCTCTGCACATTCTCTCATGTGTATTATACATATATAAAACGCTAAACTATAATGCCAATCCTGATCTTAAAAGCTTCATAGTAGGTTGTAACAGAACCCATGAGCACCACACCAGAAATAAATACAGTTTTGATATTCCTAGAGTACGTCTTAATCAAACTAGAAATGCTCTGCAAATCAAGGGGCCCAGAATGTGGAATGACCTTCCCAACCATGTTAAAGACTGTACCTCTCTCAACCAGTTTAAGATAAAAACTAAACACTACCTAATAAATTCCCTGTAATCTACCTCACTCCTCTATTGTCAACCCATGTCTGTTATTTTCTTTTTTTTTTTTTTTTTTTCTTTTTTAATCAACACTGTTTGTCAACCTATTGTATTTGTGCTGCTTGTTCAGTCATGTTTCCCCCTTTTTTTTATCTTTATTTGTATTTGTTCTCAACGTCTTTTATTCTTTATGCTCAATTAGTATTAAGTTCTAGATATTAATGTTTTCTTGCCCGAAACGCATTGCGTAATAGTGGCTTTAGGCATTGTATGTTCTAGATCTATCTATATATCAATCCATTAATGTAACATCACTTGTATGTATATACCTTACCTGAATAAACATCTGAATCTGAATCTGAATCTGATTGCAATGACAGCTTGAATGGTAGTTGACAAAAATTGGTAGTCACAATACAGCATATGGCTAGCACATAAAAGAAGACAGCAATGAACACAATGATAAGGTTGTTTGATACTACATAAAAATTAGGAGACTGGGTAACACTAGGTACAGAGCAAATTTAAAGCTCAGTGTAGGAAACTAAGAAGATGAAATTAGGTACTTTTTGGTTTTGCTTTTAAATAAGGCAAAAGTTTTACAGTTTTTCAATTCACTAGGGAGTGAGTTCCATAGACTAGGTCCCTTAATTTGCATAGTGTTTACACAGATTAAGTTTGACCCTGGGGATATCAAAGAGATATTTATTTCTGGTGTGGTGATAATGGGTCCTATTACATCTGTCCAGGGAGAGTTTCAGAGCATGGTCTGCATTTAAGAACAGGATTTTGTAAGTGTAGTTGACACAAGAGAATGTGTGGAGGGAGTTAATATTTAGCAAGTTTAGGGATTTAAACAAGGGAGCTGAGTGTTGTCTGAAAGCAGAGTTAATTATTATTCTGATAGCAGATTTTTGCTGTGTGATGATGGGCTTAAGGTGGTTTGCAGTGGTAGACCCCCATGCACAGATACCATAATTAAGATAGGGGTAGATTAGTGCATAATATAGTGAGAGGAGAGCAGAGTTAGGAACATAATATCTGATTTTGGAGAGTATACCAACTGTCTTAGAGACTTTCTTAGTTATGTGTTAAATGTGGGTGCTGAAGTTGAGTCTCTTGTCTAGGAATAGGCCAAGAAACTTGCCATCATTTTTATTACTGATGTTAATGTTGTCTATCTGTAGCTGAATTGCATTTCATGATTTGCTTTCTCTCAGAACAATGTTTATTTCACGTGAATTCGTTAATAAACATATATGTTTTATATGTCTCAAGAAAGGCAGACATATAAGCTTCACTTTAAACACTTTACCATAGACATATTTAAAGTTCTAATGAAGATACATGTATTTTAAAAATTACGGAGCTCCCACCCCGTACAGACTGAACGACAGAGCAACTCTCTCTCAGATCAATGTTTATTTCACGTAAATTCGTTAATAAACACAAATGTTTTATATGTCTTAAGCAAGATAGAAATAAGAGCTTCATTTTAAATACATTACAATAGACATATTTATAGCTCAAGTGAAGATACATATGTTTTTATAGTAGCGCTCAGTAGCTTGTCGGGCATGGAGTGCAGACGCCTACGCACTTGCCGATATATTGTATAATTAACAAAGATACGCTAATAAAGCCTAAAATCTTATATGCCTCCAGAAAGACCGAGATATGAACATTATTATGATTGCACCAAATGAAATATATCATGTTCGAGAACAAAGATATATCAATTTTAAATTAAGTTTCGACTCTTGCTCGGGCGAGAGAGATGGGGCGACTCTCGCCCCATCTATTGGGGATTCTGTCCACTAAAGACCCAAAGCTACTCAAACCCTCCTAGCATTATTTAGGTAGTGAAGTAATATGGTATATATACTCACTATAATGTGGGTGTTGAATGCAGAACATGAGAAAACATATATTTACTCCAAACTAATGTAATTTCATTATGAAATAAGTAAATAAGTAGCATCAAAGGAAGTCGACGGTCCAAGCGTCAATGTTGTGGAGCGACTTATCCAAGATATATCGTTGTTTGGAAAGTGTTTGTTGGCATATCCAGTTGTCGCACTTCTCTGCACAAATTATCACAAATTTAAATTATAATGTTAACAAGTAGAATACATATTTTTAATAAAATCTAACATAACTAGCCAGAAAACATTTAACATTTATTAAAAATATATGTTTGGAAGTTAAATCGACTTCATAGGACAATAGTTTTGTTATATTACAAAAAAAAAAATATATACTAGTTATTCGTTGACATGCGTTCGTTACCTAAACTACCATGTACTGTACTTATGTAAAATCTCCCATGTCTCTTCGCTCATCTCACCAAACCCTACAGACTCTGTGATATATTGTTTAATTAATTGAGATTCACAAATAAAGCTTATAATTGTATATGTTATCAAAAAGGCAGAGCTTAGTTTAGTTCATTTATTATGCACCCCATACCCATCCTATGGACGATAGTGGCGTGTTACGGAGGCACATAATGGGGTCAGGGACTGAGCCCCACAATTCATATAGCCAAGCAAGTTATAATCTTGATAAGCTAGTTACAAAAGTCAATGCACATTGTCACATCAACAATGGGCTCGAGACCGACCACAAGTACAGTTTATAATTTAAGCAACTGACATATATGGAGGGCTAGTGTCACAATTGATATGTTTATCCTACACATAACCCCCTCTCCCCCATCAAATGGGCAGCGGTGGATAGGTTACAATCAAGTCGTTTTTTGCGTTTTATTCAGAGATTAGATCTTATTGGGTGAGGAAAGATATTCATATTTTAAAGAAGGCTTCTTGGCTGATGCTCTCCATTGATGGAAAATATACAACCTTTTGAAAATCAATGTTAGTTTGATCTAGATATTGTAATTAACGAAAGTATTTGTCATCAGAAAGGTAGACATATAGGCTACATTTAAAATCCTTTGTCATAAATATAACTGAAGTGAAAACGAAGATATATGCGTTTTGATAGTTACTTGATGGCTAGCTCTGAGAGTGTGAAGCCCTGCACACCAGCCAATAAATTGTATAATTAGTTTCCATATATTTTAATTAATCTTAAAAATCTATATGTCAGAAGAAAGGAAGATGTAGCCGTTAATGTGACAACATTTAAAAATATATATCTCTTAAGTTAAATAAATAATACCACCTTATCGCCTGTGTCCGGACACATGAAAACTACCTAGGTATCAGTATCCAGCCAGGCGGGGATCACAGGCTGCACAATACTGATAAATTATGCAATGCACTACTTGTGGTCGATCTCGAACCCATTTATGATGTGACGACTTATAGTGAATTTTGTAACTAGCTCATCAAGACTGTAACTTGCTTAGCTAAATGAATTGTGGGGTTCGGTCCATTCATTTTCTTTCTTTATTATGCACCCCATAATACCCATTCCGTGGGAGGTGATGTAAAGGATTACAGAGGCACATAATCGGTTCAAGAACTGAACCCTCTAGTTCGTTTAGCTAAGCAAATAACAATCTTTTGACGCTAGTTACAAAATTATTAATGTACACATACATGTACATATACATACGTATACATATATACATACACATACATATTTAATCAACCAAACAAATACACACATCAGTAATCTTTTGTCACAAGTAATTCAACAAAAGGCTCACAACAGTCACTATAAAAGGCACTTTACGTCTATGAGGAGTCGCAGTTACTAGTCTTGCTCCACACCCACCCAACTGGGCGGCAGCTTTACAGTCATTTGCTGCATACTTACCCAACTGGGCGGCAGCTTTACAGTCATGTGCTGCACACATACCCAACTGGGCGGCAGCTTTACAGTCATTTGCTGCATACTTACCCAACTAGGCGGCAGCTTTACAGTCATGTGCTCCACACCCACCCAACTGGGCGGCAGCTTTACAGTCATGTGCATGCATTACCTACAGTAAGCAAATTTTGGATACTTCGCTAAGATTTCGGGCAACACATCATTATGAATGAAGTACTTATACACATTTCATGGACACTATATATTGATGTTGTTATCTTTAAATTCCGCGATTTTTTCGCATTCCATTATATAATGACGCAAAGTATGCGAATAGTTCTGCTGACAGAGTATACATTTAGTCAAATCTACATCATCAGATGTTACAAATTCCCAGAGGTACTTGTAGCCGAGCCTAAACCTAGCAGTGGTAACATCTAGAAGTCTGCATAGCATTATTGGATGACCCATAGACGTGCGATTCATCAAAGTTTATACAATATTGTGAAATTGAGAGTCAGTGTTGTAACATAAATTGGTAAATCATAAATATTGTAAGTTAAGAATCTGATGCATGTGTGTGTGTTGGGGGGGGGGGGATATACCCTTGGTAAGCGAGAGTGAAAAGTAACCTTACACGTTCTGCGGTCAATGTGGGGGGCGAGGGAGGGTGGGAGAGTCAAATCCACCCTCCAACATCTGGGCATAGTACCACCAGCCTCCACAACACTCCATCAGCCTCCAGCTGATGCTTGTAGATGCCTCATCTAACCTCACCTATGTCACACATTAACCTACAGTTCCTGTGATAATTAAACTCATCACAGTGGCGTCTCGCCAATATAAACTGTATTGGATTTTGTCCCGAAATAGCTATATGCTGACTGGACGTGTATGTATGTATGTATGTATGTATGTATGTATGTATGTATGTATGTATGTATGTATGTATGTATGTATGTATGTGTGTATGTATTCCCAATCACGTTAAAGACTCCTCCTCTATCATCCAATTAAAAAGAAAAACAACTATGTACTAAATAATCAACTCCTTGTAACTTTAATTATGCTGACCTTCCTATCTGCATTCAGACTGAGCCTACCATCATTATAGGTGATTATAACGCTAGGCATAGGAATATTGGTAATTCGCAGTTCAATAATCGTAACGGCAACCAACTGTTGTCACTATTAGGTAGTCACGATGATGCACAGATTGTGGGTGACCTTGAACCGACGAATATCTACGGGGGTATTCTTGATCTATGTCTCGGTTTCAACGTCTCCCACGCCGTGTGCGCCTCGTCAATAGTGCCAGATATGGCGTCTGATCATCTGGCCATATTAGCCACTGTAAACATTGGCAGCTCTATCCTCCCTGGTGGAGTGTTCAAGCGGAAGAGGCTGGCTCTGCCCATCGATCAACGAGACAATTTTGTTGCCCATGTGTCAGATTGGTGCAGTTCATCTGAGCCTTCATCAGTTGAAGATTTTAACAATGAGCTCACAGATACTATCGACCAGTTTATAGAAACACTTGATCCATCGTCCAGGCCACGTAACCCAAATTACACTGGTCATAGCACTTATGCTTATTATAATGATTCTAAATTGCATGCACTAAAACGCACTGCCAGAATAATTGGACCAGCTTATAGAAGGACCCGCACTGCTGAAATGCTTCGGCTCTTTCAAGCGGCTCTGGCTAAGGCCAGGGAACGTATGGTGGAGCTGAGGCAGACAGACTGGGAAACTTTTGTCCGTGGTCTCAATTCTCACACGCCACTAAGTCGAGCATGGAAGGATATCAACAAGATCAAAGGGAAAAATGCTGCAGAGATCTCGTACCCTAATCCTCTGCACAGAGCAAATGAGCTTGTTGATGCTTGGGCCACGACTTCCAGCTTTGACAGTCTTCCTCTACCCTCACAGAATGAATTAAATAATAGATATACTGATAGGGCAAGGCTCCTTGACTTCATGCGTCATCAAGAGGATGACTGTGACATGTTTTTTACTGAATACGAACTAGATTCTGCTCTACATAAAGGCAAAGCTACATCACCCGGGGAGGATGGAGTTACTTACGGCACACTGCATATGCTTCTGTTAGTTCCAGAGAATCCCTTGCTTCAATTGTATAATATGAGCTATGTAACTGGGGAGCTTCCTAAGTCATGGACCAACAGTGTTATTATTCCCATTCCTAAACCTCACCAGCCGAGTGCTTTTCGCCCAATCTCCCTCACTAGTTGTCTCTATAAGTGTCTTGAGAGGATGTTCTCAACCGTCTCCTTTACAAAATTAATAATATGTTGTCTCCCCAGATATATGGCTTTACGCATGGAAAAAGTGTACATCACTGTATTACCACATTCCTCACCCTGCATACTGATAGGTCATATACCACTTTCCTAGATCTTAAGTCAGCCTTTGACATTGCTAACCCACACGTCATTCTGAGAGAACTTGCTAAAATGAATGTAGGAGGATGGCTTCTACGGTGGATAAGAGGCTATCTATCCAACAGGAAGTCATCTGTACTGTTCCAAGGGCATAGGCGTGTAACGAGAGATTTTGAACTTGGCACTCCACAGGGAGGTGTCCTCAGTCGTACTCTGTTCAATGTGTTAATCAATGCACTTTTAAACTTAGTAACTAGAAGGTCCAGCGAACACATCATTAGCTATGTGGATGATATACTGATCCACACCAATGGGTATACCAACACCCAAAATGTTCTGAACTCTGTATTGTACACATGTCAGGAACTATGATTAGTCATCTCAGTAGAGAAAACAAAGATCTTGAACCGACACCCACCCAGACGAGGTGGGGCCGTTCGCAAAATGCAGTTGGATGATGGCTCTCTGCTCGACTATGTTACCAGATACAAATACCTTGGTCTTGAGGTTCTACTGTACCGCAATGTTTTAGCCAGACTGGGTCGCCAATGTAGAGAGAGGCTCCGTGCTCTCAAGGCTGTGGCAGGCTGTGGCAGGCAAACACAACTGTACCGTACAGTGTTATATATTTATTTCAGTTTGAACAATTTTTAACATTAAAGGATAAATCCTTTAATTGGTTGAAA
Source organism: Procambarus clarkii (assembly GCF_040958095.1). Taxonomy (NCBI): domain Eukaryota; kingdom Metazoa; phylum Arthropoda; class Malacostraca; order Decapoda; family Cambaridae; genus Procambarus; species Procambarus clarkii. The sequence continues at coordinate 25,459,389 of NC_091158.1, forward strand.
TTGGTTTTAACATTCGAAATCTAATTTGTTGATGTTAAATAATATAAGGTTCAAATTTATTAAGATACATACTTTAAAAACTATTTCTATTTGATACCAACAGTATCACGTTAAGAGAAGCGTCTCGCCTTGCTAACCCAAGTATAAAATACAGTATATAAAGAAACGGTGCAACTGTACTGGTATCTGCAGTACAAATATATGTCCCTATTTAAAGAAAAAATAAACTGCACCAATCACTGCCACTCCTCACACCAATGCAACAATAAGGAGAGTGATAACAGTGCTTCACATTCGACAATGTTAAATTATTTAACAGATGACGAGATAATGAACATTGGAACAAATGTACAGCTCTCTGACCTTCATATAAAATCTGCATGTGACCTCATCAAACAAACTGTGCCAAGCGTAGAAGGCCTTCATGACCCAGCGTTGTAGCGGGACCTCTCCTGGCCAGTTACAATTGGTGAATTTATTCAAATTATCCAAGTTGATGGTTGTCACTGGGTCACCGTTTCCAACATTAGAGTAACGGGACAAATTAACATATACGACACCAGGCATAAATTACCATCCAAATCTACTGAAGTTATCTTGTATGCTCTTGCTAACTGCCAGGATACCTGGTTGATACCTGGTTGATGGGGTTCTGGGAGTTCTTCTACTCCCCAAGCCCGGCCCGAGGCCAGGCTTGACTTGTGAGAGTTTGGTCCACCAGGCTGTTGCTTGGAGCGGCCCGCAGGCCCACATACCCACCACAGCCCGGTTGGTCCGGCACTCCTTGGAGGAATAAATCTAGTTTCCTCTTGAAAATGTCTTGGATGATAAGCTTGGATGATAAGCTGATATGCAATGTAATGAATGTCAGCAGACACAGGGACTCAAGTCTCCGTGGTGTAGTGGTAAGACACTCGCCTGGCGTTCCGCGAGCGCTATGTCATGGGTTCGTATCCTGGCCGGGGAGGATTTACTGGGCGCAATTCCTTAACTGTAGCCTCTGTTTAACACAACAGTAAAAATGTGTACTTGGATGAAAAAACGATTCTTAGCGGCAGGGGATCGTATTCCAGGGACCATAGGATTAAGGACTTGCCCGAAACGCTACGCGTACTAGTGGCTGTACAAGAATGTAACAACTCTTGTATATATCTCAAAAAAAAAAAAAAAAAAAAAAAAAAGTATGAGTGGGGTATATGCTGCGGCGTTTGATGCATCACTTGCAAGTGGTGTAGATCCGGTGAACCTCGTATGATGTGCAGAATATGAGACAACATCTTCAAGAGAACTTCAAAGGAAAGTGTCTCACCTCATTCCCTGCAGCTCAGACACTGAGAAGAAAACGAATCATCCCGTCATGCTCGATGGAAGTGTACTGCATTTGCAGAAAGCCAAATGATTTGAAGCTGATGGTATGCTGTGACCGTTGCAATATTTGGCACCATGGATCATGTGTAGGTGTTACAGAATGTAATGATGATTCGTGGATTTGTTTCTTGTGCGCTAGCAAGTTGTGAATTATAATTTAAAATAATTAATACATTATTATTATTATTATTATTATTATTATTATTATTATTATTATAACTTTACCAAATGCTTTGCTGAATCAAATAATGTTATTACTTTCAATGTGTTACAATAGCATAATTAAGTGCTGCAAGTGTCAGGTCTTTTATATAGTCGGTATTTGTTATATTCTGTACTCTTTTTATGTTATTTAAATTTCAAATAGAAATAGTTTTTAAAGTATGTATCTTAATAAATTTGAACCTTATATTATTTAACATCAACAAATTAGATTTCGAATATTAAAACCAATTTCAACCAATTAAAGGATTTATCCTTTAATGTTAAAAATTGTTCAAACTGAAATAAATATATAACACTGTACGGTACAGTTGTGTTTAATTATGTTTTGTGATTCCTTTGGAAAAGGTATTTGTGCACCAAGTACTACTAGGTCATTATGAGATATGCTGAATGTTGTCAATATACCATCTGAATACGCCTCACTTTGCGTTAATCATTGGACGTCCTAATGATTAAGGTCCCCAAAAGGACTTAATCAGACCTCAGTGGACATTTTTACTCTCACTCTCTCTCTCTCTCTCAGAGCATCCCCTTGTGTGATGTATGTGGGTGCTGAAGTTCAGTCTCTTCTCTATGTATAGGTGAAGGAACTTTCCATAATTGTTATTGCTAATGTTTACTTGTAATACTGGGTATACATCCGGTGTTCTTACCCTCGACCGCGGCGAGGGTAAGCCGCGGCCGTACGGTCTGAAACACACAAATATTTACAATGGGGAGGGGGGGGGGGGGATAACATTTCCTCTTCAAGCACGCGCACACAAATGAACTATGTTACTTAACTGGAAGCACTCGTACAACATAATTTACACGATTTCTCAGGATAATTATACTTCTTACCAGCATATATATACAGTATAGTACCTAGGAGGTTCTCTTCAATGATATCTAAGATAATTAAAAGAACCCAAGCAAACTACTGTGGAAATGTGCAGGACAAACATATCAATTGTGACACTAGCTCTCCACATATGGCATTTTCTTAATTTAGAAACTGTACTTGTGGTCGATCTCGAACCCATGTTGTTGATGTGACGATGTATTATGAATTTTGTGGCTAGCTCCTCAAGATTGTAACTTGCTTAGATAAATAAATTGTGTGTTCAGTCCCTGAACCCATGATGTGATAAATTAACTAAACTAAAAACTACAGTATGGCGACGAAACCTGAACTGCATAATGTAAATAGGGATAAACCAGAAAAAGATATAGGTGAAGAATAACACCAGGTAACTGTAAAGCTGCCGCCCAGTTGGGTGGGTGTGGAGCACATGACTGTAAAGCTGCCGCCCAGTTGGGTGGGTGTGGAGCACATGACTGTAAAGCTGCCGCCCAGTTGGGTGGGTGTGGAGCACATGACTGTAAAGCTGCCGCCCAGTTGGGTGGGTGTGGAGCACATGACTGTAAAGCTGCCGCCCAGTTGGGTGGGTGTGGAGCACATGACTGTAAAGCTGCCGCCCAGTTGGGTGGGTGTGGAGCACATGACTGTAAAGCTGCCGCCCAGTTGGGTGGGTGTGGAGCACATGACAGTAAAGCTGCCGCCCAGTTGGGTGGGTGTGGAGCACATGACTGTAAAGCTGCCGCCCAGTTGGGTGGGTGTGGAGCACATGACTGTAAAGCTGCCGCCCAGTTGGGTGGGTGTGGAGCACATGACTGTAAAGCTGCCGCCCAGTTGGGTGGGTGTGGAGCACATGACTGTAAAGCTGCCGCCCAGTTGGGTGGGTGTGGAGCACATGACAGTAAAGCTGCCGCCCAGTTGGGTGGGTGTGGAGCACATGACTGTAAAGCTGCCGCCCAGTTGGGTGGGTGTGGAGCACATGACTGTAAAGCTGCCGCCCAGTTGGGTGGGTGTGGAGCAAGACTAGTAACTGTGCGACTCTTCATAGATGTAAAGTGCCTTGTATAGTGACTGTTGTGAGCCTTTTGTTGAATCACTTGTGATACAAAAGATTACTGATGTGTGTATTTGTGTGGGTGATTAAATATGCATGTGTATGTATATATGTATATGTACATGTATGCATAAGTATGTGTACATTAATAATTTTGTAACTAGCGTCAAAAGATTGTTATTTGCTTCGCTGAACGAACTAGAGGGTTCAGTTCCTGAACCGATTATGTGCCTCTGTAAACCTTTACACCACCGCCCACGGGATGGGTATTATGGGGTGCATAATAAAGAAAGAAAATGAATGGACCGAACCCCACAATTCATTTAGCTAAGCAAGTTACAATCTTGATGAGCTAGTTACAAAATTCACTATAAGTCGTCACATCATAAATGGGTTCGAGATCGACCACAAGTAGTGCATTACATAATTTATCAGTATTGTGCAGCCTGTGATCCCCGCCTGGCTGGATACTGATACCTAGGTAGTTTTCATGTGTCCGGACACAGGCGATAAGGTGGTATTATTTATTTAACTTAAGAGATATATATTTTTAAATGTTGTCACATTAACGGCTACATCTTCCTTTCTTCTGACATATAGATTTTTAAGATTAATTAAAATATATGGAAACTAATTATACAATTTATTGGCTGGTGTGCAGGGCTTCACACTCTCAGAGCTAGCCATCAAGTAACTATCAAAACGCATATATCTTCGTTTTCACTTCAGTTATATTTATGACAAAGGATTTTAAATGTAGCCTATATGTCTACCTTTCTGATGACAAATACTTTCGTTAATTACAATATCTAGATCAAACTAACATTGATTTTCAAAAGGTTGTATATTTTCCATCAATGGAGAGCATCAGCCAAGAAGCCTTCTTTAAAATATGAATATCTTTCCTCACCCAATAAGATCTAATCTCTGAATAAAACGCAAAAAACGACTTGATTGTAACCTATCCACCGCTGCCCATTTGATGGGGGAGAGGGGGTTATGTGTAGGATAAACATATCAATTGTGACACTAGCCCTCCATATATGTCAGTTGCTTAAATTATAAACTGTACTTGTGGTCGGTCTCGAGCCCATTGTTGATGTGACAATGTGCATTGACTTTTGTAACTAGCTTATCAAGATTATAACTTGCTTGGCTATATGAATTGTGGGGCTCAGTCCCTGAGCCCATTATGTGCCTCTGTAACACTCCACTATCGCCCATAGGATGGGTATGGGGTGCATAATAAATGAACTAAACTAAGCTCTGCCTTTTTGATAACATATACAATTATAAGCTTTATTTGTGAATCTCAATTAATTAAACAAGGCGATTAGTCACAATAACGTGGCTGAAGTATGTTGACCATACCACACACTAGAAGTTGAAGGGACGACGACGTTTCGGTCCGTCCTGGACCATTCACAATCGACTTGAGAATGGTCCAGGACGGACCGAAACGTCGTCGTCCCTTCAACTTCTAGTGTGTGGTCTGGTCAACTTAATTAAACAATATATCACAGAGCCTGTAGGGTTCGGTGAGATGAGCGAAGAGACATGGGAAATTTTACATAAGTACAGTACATGGTAGTTTAAGTAGCGAACGCATGTCAACGAATAGCGAATATATATAACAAAACTATTGTCCTATGAAGTCGATTTGAAGTTAGTGATAGACACCAATGTGTAGCCATCAATAATATAACCTCTCCCATTCTACCTATAACCGTTGGAGTGCCACATGGCAGCATCTTGGGGCCTCTTCTATTTCTTATATACATCAATGGTCTGCCTAATGTGTCTAACATTCTGAAACCTATTTTGTTTGCTGATGATGCTACCCTCATCTACTCCAACCCCAACCCACATACACTAAATGATGTTGTTAATAATGAACTAAAAAAAGTCCACTTATGGATGTCAACCAACAAACTAACACTTAACATAGAAAAGACCTACTACATCCTATTTGGAAGCAAATCTACAAATGCAATTCAGCTTCAGATAGACAAAGTAAACATTAGCAATAAAAATGATGGAAAGTTTCTTGGCCTATTCCTAGACAAGAGACTCAATTTCAGTGCCCACATACAACACATAACTAAGAAAGTCTGTAAAACAGTTGGTATACTCTCCAAAATCAGATATTATGTACCTAACTCTGCTCTCATCTCTCTATATTATGCACTAATCTATCCCTATCTCAACTATGGTATCTGTGCATGGGATTCAACCACTGCAAACCACCTCAAGTCCATCATCACCCAGCAAAAATCTGCTATCAGAATAATATCAAATTCTGCTTTCAGACAACACACAGCCCCCCTTGTTTAACTCCCTAAACATGCTAAACATAATCTCACTCCATAAATTCTCTTGTGTCAACTACATTTACAAAACCCTGTTCTTAAATGCAAATCCTGCTCTGAAACTCTTCCTGGACAGATGTAATAGGACCCATTATCACCACACAAGAAATAAATATCTCTTTGATATCCCCAGAGTTAAACTTAATCTGTGTAAACACTCTATGCAAATAAAGGTACCCAGTTTATGGAACTCACTCCCTACTGAATTGAAAAGCTGTCCAACTTTTACATCATTCAAAATCAATACTAAAAGGTATCTAATTTCATCTTCATAGTTTTTCACTTTTTGCCTTAAAATTGCACTGTATCTATTGCTACCCAATCTCCCAACCTTTATGTTCCCAATTTGAACATCTTTACCATTGTGATCATTGATGTCTTCTTATATGTGCTGCCAATCTGCTGTATGGTGTTCATAAATCTTGTTTATCTGTATCTTTTGCTACCCAGTCTCCCAATCTTTATGTACCCAATCTGAACATCTTTACCATTGTGATCATTGCTGTCTTATATGTGCTGTCAATCTGCTGTATGGTGTCTATTAATCTTCTTTAAATTACTAATCAAGCTGTCAATGTAATCAATCAGAGCTTTAATATAACAATGTGCTTTAATATACTTACTAAGCTCTCTCATCTCATTTTTCTCTTGCAATGTATCTTTGTCATTTATCAATTCTGATAGAAATTACCTACTTAAAATTATCTGTTAGATTAAGGACCTGCCCGAAACGCTGCGCGTACTAGTGGCTTTACAAGAGTGTAAATACTGTACTCTCCAATGTATTCTGACAAACCCAATGTACCTTCTTGTATATATATATAAATAAATAAATAAAATAAATAAATTTAACTTCCAAACATATATTTTTTAATAAATGTTAAATGTTTTCTGACTACTTATGTTAGATTTTATTAAAAATATGTATTCTACTTGTTAACATTATAATTTAAATTTGTGATAATTTGTGCAGAGAAGTGCGACAACTGGATATGCCAACAAACACTTTCCAAACAACGATATATCTTGGATAAGTCGCTCCACAACATTGACGCTTGGACCGTCGACTTCCTTTGATGCTACTTATTTACTTATTTCATAATGAAATTACATTAGTTTGGAGTAAATATATGTTTTCTCATGTTCTGCATTCAGCACCCACATTATAGTGAGTATATATACCATATTACTTCATTACCTAAATAATGCTAGGAGGGTTTGAGTAGCTTTGGGTCTTTAGTGGACAGAATCCCCAATAGATGGGGCGAGAGTCGCCCCATCTCTCTCGCCCGAGCAAGAGTCGAAACTTAATTTAAAATTGATATATCTTTGTTCTCGAACATGATATATTTCATTTGGTGCAATCATAATAATGTTCATATCTCGGTCTTTCTGGAGGCATATAAGATTTTAGGCTTTATTTACGTATCTTTGTTAATTATACAATATATCGGCAAGTGCGTAGGCGTCTGCACTCCATGCCCGACAAGCTACTGAGCGCTACTATAAAAACATATGTATCTTCACTTGAGCTATAAATATGTCTATTGTAATGTATTGAAAATGAAGCTCTTATTTCTAACTTGCTTAAGACATATAAAACATTTGTGTTTATTAACGAATTTACGTGAAATAAACATTGATATGAGAGAGAGTTGCTCTGTCGTTCAGTCTGTACGGGGTGGGAGCTCCGTAATTTTTAAAATACATGTATCTTCATTAGGACTTTAAATATGTCTATGGTAAAGTGTTTAATGTGAAGCTTATATGTCTGCCTTTCTTGAGACATATAAAACACATATGTTTATTAACGAATTCACGTAAAATAAACATTGTTCTGCGAGAGAGTTGCTCGGTCGATCGATCTGTCTGCGGTCGGAGCTCGGCTATTATAAAAGTACACGTATTCAGATGTTTCAGATTCAGATTCAGATGTTTATTCAGGTAAGGTATATACATACAAGTGATGTTACATTAATGGATTGATATATAGATAGAGCTAGTACATACAATGCCTAAAGCCACTATTACGCAATGCGTTTCGGGCAAGAAAAACATTAATATCTAGAACTTAATACTAATTGAGCATAAAGAATAAAAGATGTTGAGAACAAATACAAATAAAGATAAAAAAAAGGGGGAACATGACTGAAAAAGCAGCACAAATACAATAGGTTGACAAACAGTGTTGATTACAAAAAAAAAAGAAAAAAAAAAAAATAACAGACATTGGTTGACAATAGAGGAGTGAGGTCGATTACAGGGAATTTATTAGGTAGTGTTTAGTTTTTATCTTAAACTGGTTGAGAGAGGTACAGTCTTTAACATGGTTGGGAAGGTCATTCCACATTCTGGGCCCCTTGATTTGCAGAGCATTTCTAGTTTGATTAAGACGTACTCTAGGAATATCAAAACTGTATTTATTTCTGGTGTGGTGCTCATGGGTTCTGTTACAACCTTCTATGAAGCTTTTAAGATCAGGATTGGCATTATAGTTTAGCGTTTTATATATGTATAATACACATGAGAGAATGTGCAGTGACTTAATATTTAACATATTAAGAGATTTGAGTAGGGGTACCGAGTGATGTCTGGGGCCAGAGTTGGATATTGTTCTAATAGCGGCTTTGTGTTGGGTAATTAGAGGACGTAAGTGATTTTGGGTAGTAGAACCCCAAGCACAAATACCATAGTTGAGATAAGGATAGATAAGGGAGTAATAGAGAGTCACCAGAGCAGGGCGTGGTACATAATATCTGATCTTAGAAAGAATGCCCACAGTTTTTGAAACTTTTTTTGATATATTTAGAATGTGTCCCTGGAAATTCAGCTTGTGGTCAATGAGAATGCCAAGGAATTTGCCATCTAATTTGTTACAAATTTGGGTATTGTTTATTTTGAGATTTATAAGACTAGAGGATTTATTGCCAAACAGAATATAGAAGGTTTTGTCAATGTTAAGGGTGAGTTTGTTGGCAGTTAGCCAAAGATGGACTTTATTTAGCTCAGTATTTACTGTGGCATTTAGAGCAAGAGGGTCAGGACTGGAGTAAATGAAGGTTGTGTCGTCAGCAAATAGAATTGGTTTGAGGTGTTGGGAGGCATTTGGAAGGTCATTAATGTAGATGAGAAAGAGGAGAGGGCCAAGTATGCTGCCCTGAGGAACACCAATGTTGATGGGTAGGGTGGGAGAAATTGTATTATTCACAGAAACATATTGGAGCCTGTCAGTAAGGTAGGACTCGAGGTATTGTAGGGAGTGTCCTCTGACTCCATAATGATGTAATTTAAGAAGAAGGTTATGGTGGTTGACAGTATCAAAAGCTTTACGCAGGTCCACAAATAACCCAACAGGGAGCTCCTTTTTATCAAGGGCTGTATGAATCGAGTTAAGCATACTAATAAGTGCATCGTTAGTGCTTTTTTGGGTCTGAAGCCATATTGGCAAGGACTAAGTATATTGAGTTTGGCTAGATATGAGTAAAGCTGCTTGTATATAAGTTTTTCAAAAAATTTTGACAAGTTTGGCAGGATTGATATAGGTCTGTAGTTGTTAACATCTGTGGGGTCACCACATTTGTGGACAGGCGTTACTCTCGCTTTTTTTAGAATATCTGGAAAGGTTTGGAGTTCAAGTGACTTGTTGAAGAGCAAAGCAATAGCAGGGGCTAAAGATCTGGAGGCTTTTTTGTAAATTAAAGTTGGTATCTCCTCAAGGGCACCAGACTTGGTTTTAAGGGAAAGGATTATCTCATTGACGTCAGTGGAGTTAATAGGCTTTAGGTACAGAGACTGTGGATAGTTACCTGTAAGATAGTCCTTAATGTCAGTACTGGAAGATGGAATATCATTTGCAAGGGATGAACCAATGGAAGAGAAGAACCTATTGAACTCAATAGCAGAATCAGAGGCTGAAAGCTGACCATCGTTATTAGACAGGAGAGTCGGTTTGTTATTTAAAGATTTCTTTGATCCCAATATTTGTGAAATTGTGCTCCAAGTTTGTTTAATGTTGCTCTTTATTTGAGTAAATTTATCTTCGTAGTAATTAGTTTTGGCTCGTCTAATTATCTTAGTTAGCAATAATGAGTAATTCTTTGAGAATTCTTTGGAGACAATTCCTAACCTATACTTCTTCTCAAGGTCGTGTTTTTTGTTAATGGATTTCAGTATTCCCTTTGTAAGCCAAGGATTGTTAAGCCTTTTGCTTGTGACTTGTTTTGTAAGCCTAGGACAGTGGGTGTTATAAAGGCTAAGAGTTGTTTGTAGAAAAGATTGCACTGCTAGGTTGATGTCCCCTATGTTACCTAACTCGGACTCCCAGTTGACATTATCAGCAGCAGTTATAAAATTGTTTATAGCAGTTTCATTGTGCAGCCTAAAGCTTAACTCCCTTGTTTCTAGAGGTGGTTTGCTAATGTTAGTTAAGAGAAATGTGGGGTAGTGGTCTGTAGTGCTATCGGTGATTATACCTGAAGTAAGCGGAGAGGTTATGTTGGTCCAGATGTGATCTAGAGTCGTGGCAGTGCTATCAGTGATTCTAGTAGGTCTAGTGATTAAGGGTATGAGGAGGCAGGAATTCATACAGTTGAGGAAGCTAACAGCAGTAGGGTGTTCTGGCTCGCAGAGGTCAATATTAAAGTCCCCTGCGATAATTAGGTGGTTTTTGTTCAGTCTGTTATCAAGTATTAGATTTCTAAGGTTTGAGTTGAATACAGACACATCAGTGTTGGGAATTCTATAGACTGCACCCACAGACAGGACAGACTCGGCACCCTTGACTCTGAAGCTGGCGAAGATATACTCCCCATAGCAGTCTCTAGTTCTAATTTCTTTTAAGCATGTTAGTTCTTGGTGGTAGTAAAGAGCAGTGCCACCACCTCTCTGAAGTTGACGACAGTTGTGAATTGCTGAGTAGTTAGGCATGTTAAAGAGTTGAGTAGTATCCTCTTTCAACCATGTTTCAGTAAGTATAATAAAAGAGAATTTGTTGCCAATAGTTTCAATCAAGGCACTAACATCATCGAAGTGTTTACCTAGGGATCTAACGTTCAAATTGATTACAGAGATATTGTGATTATGAGTTAATACATTGTTTACATCATGTGCTGCAAAATATCTGCAATTTAGATCATTAAAGTGATTATTGTCATAGATAGTGGATAAGAGGTTAAGTTCTGGGTCTATACTTGACTGCATAAAAGAAGCTGATTGTAGAATCAGAAATAAGTAGAAAAAAGCTATAAAATAGGGAAAAATATATACACAATACTGTACAAAACAAACACAAAAGGGGCTTACAGGGGTACAATGGAGTAAGGGAGTATGGCTAGGCTAGGCAACCTAGGCAATTAATGAGATTAAAGAAAAAACATGTAAACATGGACTATATCTTCCATGATACATGGACTGTATCTTCGCTTTAAATTTAAATATACCCATGGTAAGGTATTTAGAATGAAGCTTATATTTCTATCTTTCTTGTGACATAAAATTCTTACGTTTATTAAGGAATCTGCGTGAAATAGGCATGGTTCTGAGATGAATGCTGCGGTTTTCGAGCTCGACAATGGACGCCAATCACATCCACTGGGTGTTATTGGACCCCATACCCATTCTATGGATGGTTGGAGCCCCATACTCATTCTATGGGTGGTTGGAGCCCCATACCCATCCTGTGGGTTGTAGTGGACGCCATACTCATCCTGTGGGTGGTATTGGACCCCATACCCTTCCTGTGGGTGGATGTGGTCCCCATACTCATCCTGTGGGTGGATGTGACCCTCATACCCATCCTGTGGGTGGTATTGGACCCCTTACCCACCTAACAGGTGGTAGTGGACAATATACCCATCCTAGCTATAGTTGGTATAGTAGACACAATAATATCCTGTTTGCAGTAGTTTACCCCATAGACATTCCAACGAAACATCGTTTTCTGTTAGCGTTCCTACAAAACATCCTTTAAAGATTTGTAAAGCACAAACTATGGTATATAATATTGATTGACGAAGGACTGTTATTCTATGTAATAATTTTTAGTGCTTATTATAATTTACTAAGAACAACTAATATTTCTCAAAACAAAACTACGAGCCTTCAATAGGAAGTAGCTGATCTGTAATATTCTAAGAGCATGGACAATAGTAGGTAAATTTCACAACCCATGTGGGATCTGAAAACTACAATTTTCCTTATAATTGAACCAATCACGACTATTCTGCTATCTTGGTTGACGGATGGATACTGTGAGACGTAAATTGGTACGTGAGGAAGAGTTTGGGCCTTAGAAAAAAAGTAACTGGGAATATGTCACATATTTACTAATTCATATTCAACATATTGACTTTAAGCATTAAGTCATATATGTGCTGTCTTGTGTGAGAACGGGTTGCTAATATACGCTCTGTGCAATAGTGGATGTGTTTAGCCAGCAAATATTCTCAGCATCTGTTAATTCATTTTTTGTCTTTATTCATTGTAGAGTAATGTAATCACTGTTTTATTTTATGCTATTTTTTTACTTTATAATCTTGTTTGTTTGCACTGTACATAGCCAAGGGATTGTCTTTGTTCATATTTGTTTTCAAGTTAATTAAAGTTTCATTGTTCATACGATTTGTTTTGCGTGTTATCCCTTACTTTACCACAGAAGGCAACAGCCACGCAGTCAACTTTTTTTTTATAAATGTGATTGGCATTGACACCAGCCATTAGGAGGACTGCCGAACACCTACACTTCTTTTATCCATCACAATATATATATCAGTTGTGTATTTGTGAAGTCTTTGAAAATGTAATAAGTTTTACGAAACGCGCCCGTGTCGCATCAGACTAGAAATAAAAATGAATTTTGGAGAAGTGATTTTTTATTTACCTCCAACAGTGAAGCGTAATGTACGAAAGATTGAGAAAATTCGTGTTAGAATTATTAATAAATAAATAAATAAAATAAATAAATATGTTTATTCAGGTAAGGTACATACATACAAGTGATGTTACATTAATGGATTGATATATAGATAGAGCTAGTACATACAATGCCTAAAGCCACTATTACGCAATGCGTTTCGGGCAAGAAAAACATTAATATCTAGAACTTAATACTAATTGAGCATAAAGAATAAAAAGTGTTGAAAACAAATACAAATAAAGATAAAAAAAAGGGGGAACATGACTGAAAAAGCAGCACAAATACAATAGGTTGACAAACAGTGTTGATTAAAAAAAAAATAATAATAATAAAATAAAATAACAGACATGGGTTGACAATAAAGGAGTGAGGTGGGTTACAGGGAATTTATTAGGTAGTGTTTAGTTTTTATCTTAAACTGGTTGAGAGAGGTACAGTCTTTAACATGGTTGGGAAGGTCATTCCACATTCTGGGTCCCTTGATTTGTAGAGCATTTCTAGTTTGATTAAGTCGTACTCTAGGAATATCAAAACTGTATTTATTCCTGGTGTGGTGCTCATGGGTTCTGTTACAACCTTCAATGAAGCTTTTGAGGTCAGGATTGGCATTACAGTTCAGCGTTTTATATATGTATAATACACAAGAGAGAATGTGCAGTGACTTAATATCTAACATATTCAGAGATTTGAGTAAGGGTACCGAGTGATGTCTGGGGCCAGAGTTGGTTATTGTCCTAATAGCAGCTTTGTGCTGGGTAATGAGAGGACGTAAATGATTTTGGGTAGTAGAACCCCAAGCACAAATACCATAGTTGAGGTATGGATAGATGAGGGAGTAATAGAGAGTAACCAGGGCAGGGCGGGGTACATAATATCTGATCTTAGAAAGAATGCCAACAGTTTTTGAAACTTTTTTTGATATATTTAGAATGTGACCCTGGAAATTCAGCTTGTGGTCGATGAGAACGCCAAGGAATTTGCCATCTAATTTGTTACAAATTTGGGTATTGTTTATTTTGAGATTTATCTGATTAGAGGATTTATTGCCAAACAGAATATAAAACGTTTTGTTTCGTTTAATCTTACTTTTTCGGTCATATTTAATAATAATATATATATATATATATATATATATATATATATATATATATATATATATATATATATATATATATATGTGTGTGTGTGTGTATATCACGAAAATAAACACGTGATTAAGAATGTGACAATGTCAGACCACGAAGGAAAAATGAAACAGGAAATTTCCTTAAGTACTTTCGTATATTAAATACATCTTCATATATATATATATATATATATATATATATATATATATATATATATATATATATATATATATATATATATATATATTATTCTTGTCAGTCTACTGATTTTTTCTTCTCTCTTAACCTAACTTCTGTATCCTTCCTGGCTATCTACGATGATCTTTACTCTACTTCAAATTGTTTCTATTTTTTTGTGTACTTATATTTACTGTTGTGTTTTGCTATAATTACTTTCTATTTACAGCAGATTTAGTATTTAACTGTTCCTGTAATTGCTTGTCTTATTGTATTGTGACATTATCTTATCTATATGCTTACTGATATTGATCCTGATCGAAATCTTCTGTCCCATATCCACACAAATCAGCACATTGATCATCATTATTGCAGGTATTACACAGCAAATCTTGCAAAAAACAAACTTCTAAATAGCACCTGCTTATCAGTTTACAACCAAAATGTTAGGTCACTTGGTAAACATTTTGATGATATAAATGCACTACTCACAGCACTAGGTACTAAATTATCATTCATCATTTTAACAGAAACTTGGCTAAGTAAAGACTATACCCAACTCTACAATTTACCTGGTTATAAAGCCATTCATAACTACAGGCCTAATAAAAAAGGTGGTGGTACAGCAATATATTACAAAGATACCTTCATCTGCAATAGTGTTATTAGTGATAGAGACGACTATTGTGAATATACCTTTGCCAAACTCTCTAGTAAATCCCTTAAATCTTCCCTTGACTATCGGTGCCATCTATAGATTTCCTAATACCAACATAGCTTTATTCTCAGACAATGTAAGGAATCTTATCATAAATAACAATCTCAACAAAAATCACATCATTCTGGGAGGTGATTTCAATATTGACCTGGGTCTTCGAAATAACCCTTAAGTTGACTATTTCCGTAACAGCATGCACTCCTGTATGCTAATCATCACAATCACCAAGCCCACCCGAGTCACTCAAACATCTGCCACTACCCTGGATCACCTATGGACTAATATAACAGCTCCCCTTACATCTGGGGTAATCTATGACAGAACAACTGACCACTATCCTACCTTCCTCATAGCAAAAATGGACACAACACCACCAGAAAGCAAAAAACTCTCATTCAGGCTACACAGTGAATCAGCTTTAGGCAATCTCTCTAATGCACTTCACAATATTAACTCGGACTCTGAATTCAATAATACACAGGATATAAACTCATTAATTAACCTCTTTCTCTCCAAAACTCTAAGCCTCTACAACACTCACTGTCCCCTCCTTACCAAACAAGTAACTGACAAAAGAAAAAACAATCCGTGGTTCACAGGTGGCATAATCAAATCAATCAACAAAAAGCATGAATATGAAAAGAAATTTAGGATTGGCCTAGTTACAAAGGAAGTAGGTAAGCAAAAGGCAACATGAAAAGCACATGGAATACCATCTCAAATATCCCAGGAACTAAACAACACTCCCACAACCAGAAAACACTCTCTAAGGATGGTTTTACACCATCAACTGACTTAGAAATGGCAAATGAATTTAATAGCTTCTTTTCTACGGTTGGTGCTAATCTTGCCAGTAAAATCACACAGACTCAGACACATGATCTCAGACACATGACTCAGACACATGATCTGCCTAATGTCTCTAACATTCTGAAACCTATTTTGTTTGCTGATGATACTACCCTGATCTACTCTAACCCTAACCCACATACACTAAATAATGTTGTTAATAATGAACTAAAAAAAAGTCCACTTATGGATGTCAACCAATAAACTAACACTTAACATAGACAAGACCTACTACATCTTATTTGGAAGCAAATCTACAAATGCAATTCAGCTGCAGATAGATAATGTAAACATTAGCAATAAAAATGATGGAAATTTTCTTGGCATATTCCTAGACAAGAGACTCAACTTCAGTACCCACATACAACACATAACTAAGAAATTCTCTAAAACAGTTGGTATACTCTCCAAAATCAGATATTATGTACCTAACTCTGCTCTCATCTCTATATTATGCACTATTCTATCCCTATCTAAATTATGGTATCTGTGCATGGGGTTCAACCACTGCAAACCACCTCAAGTCCATCATCACCCAGCAAAAATCTGCTATCAGAATAATAACAAATTCTGCTTTCAGACAACACTCAGCCCCCTTGTTTAACTCTCTAAACATGCTAAACATAATCTCACTCCACAAATTCTCTTGTGTCAACTACATTTACAAAACCCTGTTCTTAAATGCAAATCCTGCTCTGAAACTCTCCCTGGACAGCTGGACAGATGTAATAGGACCCATTATCACCACACCAGAATAAATATCTCTTTGATATCCCCAGAGTCAAGCTTAATCTGTGTAAACACTCTGTGCAAAGAAAGGGACCCAGTCTATGGAACTCACTCCCTAATGTATTGAAAAGCTGTCCAACTTTTGCATCATTCAAAAACTGTTACGGCCCTCTCGGGTCGCAACTGGGTGCTTACTCTGATGTTGTTAGAGGAAGGGTATCCGGCCCCAAGCCAGTAGTGGCTTTCAAGGGATGTGATCAGTAACGCAAGTAAACTAAAAGGGGAAGGGAAAGAAAGGCAAAAACTTAATATTATAATTAGCACCTTCACCAATAAATATATATAAGAAGATTACTCGGGGGAGGGTATAAACACTACACAGGGGTATTATCTACACTGTCGTCTTCGTCTGAAGACTCTGGATCTTCTCGATGCCAAGTTCTCGGTGCTCTCGTGGCCTCACGACGAATCCTTCGAAAAGCTGAGTCTACCCCGGCCACAGGCCAGCCAAAACATCACCCTTAACATTGACAAAACTTTCTATATTCTGTTTGGCAATAAATCCTCTAATCAAATAAATCTCAAAATAAACAATACCCAAATTTGTAACAAATTAGATGGCAAATTCCTTGGCATTCTCATTGACCACAAGCTGAATTTCCAGGGACACATTCTAAACATATCAAAAAAAGTTTCAAAAACTGTGGGCATTCTTTCTAAGATCAGATATTATGTACCACGCCCTGCCCTGGTGACTCTCTATTACTCCCTTATCTATCCATATCTCAACTATGGTATTTGTGCTTGGGGCTCTACTACCCAAAATCACTTACGTCCTCTAATTACTCAACACAAAGCTGCTATTAGGACAATATCCAATTCTGGCCCCAGACATCACTCGGTACCCCTACTCAAATCTCTGAATATTAGACATTAAGTCACTGCACATTCTCTCATGTGTATTATACATATATAAAACGCTAAACTATAATGCCAATCCTGATCTCAAAAGCTTCATAGAAGGTTGTAACAGAACCCATGAGCACCACACCAGAAATAAATACAGTTTTGATATTCCTAGAGTACGACTAAATCAAACCAGAAATGCTCTACAAATCAAGGGGCCCAGAATGTGGAATGACCTTCCCAACCATGTTAAAGACTGTACCTCTCTCAACCAGTTTAAGTTAAAAACGAAGCTATACCTAATAAATTCCATGTAACCCACCTTACCCCCCTGTTGTCAACCCATGTATATTTTTTGTTTTTTTGTTTTTCAAATCAACGCTGTTTGAATGTAATTTTCTGTAATAATTTGTAATTGTATTTGTGCTGCTTTTTCAACAATGTTCCCCCCTCTTTTACCTCTATTTTTTATATGTACTCATCACATCTTTTCTTTTTACCCATTAGTTTTAAGCTGTAGTCATTAATGTTTTTCCTGCCCGAAACGCTTTGCGTAATAGTGGCTTTAGGCATTGTATGTACTAGCTCTATCTATAAAGCCAACAAACTTTGTAAATCTCTTTATGTATGTACCTTACCTAAATAAAGATTATTATTATTATTATTATTATAAAACACAGTTCCACTGGGGGCACCGCCGTGGAGGCCGTCAACCACAAGTCCAGCAGACAGCTGGCAGGTTCCGGATCAGCAACGCTGGTCAGGCCACTCCACGAGCGATACTAGGGTAGCGCCCTAGTCAGGAGCCTCGTGTGATACCACAGATCACTCTCCTGTCCACAATACCCCAGTGGTTAATCGTCTCCACCAGTCAGTCCCGGGTATGACAATCCTCAACTGCCGCTTCACAGGCAGGGTAACACCACAGTGTTCATCCGGGAGGCGACTCACAACTGCTGCAGCAAAACACTTGGTGTCGAGACGGCTGCCTTGGGTAGACTGACTCAACTTCCCTTACAGCAGTCCCAGGTCGACTCTGTAAGCAGACACGTCATCAATAACAGGGACACACTAAAGCACCTCACTTACAGGCTCAGACCCAAACGCCCACCTATCCACTCCATAGATGGCGTTGTTGTCTGAGCTCCACCTCACCAGAGGTCAGCAGCGGCTGTGTTGTGAGCTGAACAGGACTGGAAACCGGCCCTCGTGGCCAGTACACCTCGTCCTTACCAGGTGTCGTCGTCCATTTGGAGGGGTTTCGGGAGCTGACCCACAGATGGCGCGGTCGTCACTGCTCCAGGCTCGGACGCTGGATTCGGGTCCGTAACAAAAACAAAACTAAAAAGTACCTAATTTCATCTGCATAGTTTTTACCTTTTGCTTTAAAATTGCACTGTATCTATTGCTACCCAATCTTTATGTACCCAATCCGAACATCTTTACCATTGTGATCATTGCTGTCTTATATGTGCTATCAATCTGCTGTATGGTGTCTGTTAATCTTGTTTAAATTACTAATCAAGTTGTCAATATAATCAATCAGAGCTTTAATATACCAATGTTCTTTAATATACTTACTATTCTCTCTGATCTCATTTTTTTTTTCTTGCAATGTATCTGTTATCATTTTATTAACTCTATTAGATTAAGGACCTACCCGAAACACTGCACGTACTAGTGGCTTTACAAGATTGTAAATTCTATGCTATGTATTCTCTCTAACCCAATGTACCTTCTTGTATATAAATAAATAAATAAATAAATAAATAAATAAATAAATAAATAAATAAATAAATAAACATATCAACACATATCTCTCAGGCAGCTATCCAAACTCTCTTCTTCTTTCACCAGTCAGCCCAGCAGATGTTGTGTCCATCATACTCTCACTAAAAACAAAAGCTGGGAACATCAGTGAAATCCCATCCATTGTATACAAGAGCGCCTCCCATGCCCTTGCACCACCTATAGCTCTGCTGTTCAACAAATCCCTTGAGTGTCATACCTTCCCTGATATCCTTAAAAAAGGAAGAGTAACGCCAGTTCATAAAGGAGGTAATCCGGCAGACATAAACATAGACCAATATGAAACCTACCTACAAACTTACAAACATTCAATGGGAAAATGTTCTAAGAAATAAAAGTCCTACACAAGGAATAGAAAAACTGACTTCTGAAGCATATGAAGTCTGTCTGAAACATGTTCCTTTGAGGAAAGTCAGAAAGAGGTCAAATGTAGAAAGAGAACGCAGACGACATTACAAAAGAAGGAAGAAATTAACGGAAATGCTTAAGCAGACACGATTCTCCATACAATTTTATTTATTTATTATTTATTTATGCATATACAAGAATGTACATAAGGAATGTGAGGATACAAATATGGTAATTACAGTCTTGTAAAGCCACTAGCACGCGCAGCGTTTCGGGCAGGTCCTTAATCTAAGAAAATTTTAAGGAGGTAAATACTTGCAAAATTTTTAGACAAAAAATGATAACAGATTATATGAAATGAAAAAAAAAAAAAGATGAGAGAAAATTGTAGGTACAGTATATTAAAGCACATAGGTAGCTAAGATTGATTGCAATGACAGCTTAAAATGGTAGTTGACAACAAATTGGTAGGCACAATACAGCAGAAACAATATAAGATTGATTGCAATGACAGCTTGAATGGTAGATGACAAAAATTGGTAGTCACAATACAGCATATGGCTAGCACATAAAAGAAGACAGCAATGAACACAATGATAAGGTTGTTTGATATTACATAAAAATTAGGAGGTTGGGTAACACTAGGTACAGAGCAAATTTAAAGCTCAGTGTAGGAAGAAGAAATAATTTAAACAGGGAGACTGAAGAAATCGAACTGAGACTGAAGCATTCCTATTAGACTGAAGCTAGAAAGGCAACTAGAACAGAAAGCAATTCAAGAAATAAAGAAAAACCCAAAATATGTCTTCACATATGCTAAATCAAAAGCGAAAACCACTGCCAGTATTGGACCTATTTGAATTAGTGTAGGTTCATACACTGAGGATGACAAAGAAATTAGTGAAATCCTAAAAAAAAGCAGTATGAGGACATGTTTAGCACTCCGATACTCAGCATGAAAGTGGAAGATTCGGACAATTTCTTTATGAATGATACTCAAACACCTGTAAATTTAACTGATATCAACACGAGCGTGGCAGATTTTGAAAGAGAAATTGACAATATGCCCATGCACTCAGCCCCGGGTCCAGACTAATGGAATTCAATATTTATAAAGAAATGCAAAGGGCCAGTAGCACAGGCACTCAGTACAGTATAGTGTGAAGGAAGAGCTTGGACACAGGGGAGATACCAGATGCGCTTAAGGCAGCAGAGGGCCCTGCCCTCCCTCCTCTTTTATCAGCTGATCCTTGAGCTCTCGGCTACCAACAAATGATGTAGCATCACCCGAAGGCAGCTAAGTACACAGTGACCCAAATGTGATTGAAAAAACCAACAAGATCAACCCGTAATTCTCTCATTTCGACCTCACTAGTGTTGCTCCCTGGAGCTAGGAAGCTGTACCCGACGTTCACTGCTGCCTATCAACGAGTCTTCCCTATTTGTTCCTGCCTACATTTATCCTGCTACCATGCAAAGTAAGACCAGTAAGACCCTTAAGAAAGAAAGCACACCAAACAAGAATAACCCTACTAGCCAGGCTAACAACATGATTAATTCAGCTATCTCCCCCTCGGTGGCCGCCATGGGGGGTACCGAGTCCCCCCCGTCAACAATAACAAACAATCTCAGCTGGGCGCAGCGCAGTCTCTGACACGGGCCATGCAACTATTGTGTAGCCATATGGACCAACTTAAACGAGCTGCTGCCCCTTGTTCTGACTTCAAGCGCCTTGCTGATAACCCATGGCTCAAGTTATTAACTCAAGTACATGAAGATCAAATGAAAGTAATCAAAGAGCAGTCGGCCTTAATAATGAACCTGCAAGGCTCATTATTATCTTTGCAGAATGAAGATGGTGACTTACTCAAGAACAATCAAGATCTATCTACCAAAGTCGTCAACCTCGAACAGGAATTAAACCTCCTCAAGAACACAGTTACTAACTTTAATCCAGATGAAACCACTAAAAAACAGGAAGATATATTGCAACAGTTTGAGAACCATCTGAACAACCTACAACAGCAACACACTGTTACCCAAGACGAGACAGACCAACATAAACTACTTGAGTCTGTAATTATCTCTTCACGTGATTTTCCCCAAGAAACTGATGGTGAAGACTGTGCTGCCATCGTGATCAAAGTATTGCAGGATAAGTTAAGGTATTCGATCCCAAAAAATTACATCAAAGCAGCTTATAGAGTGGGTACCAAATCATCTGGTACTAATAACAGGAGAATTCGTTTA
Source organism: Procambarus clarkii (assembly GCF_040958095.1). Taxonomy (NCBI): domain Eukaryota; kingdom Metazoa; phylum Arthropoda; class Malacostraca; order Decapoda; family Cambaridae; genus Procambarus; species Procambarus clarkii. Next base: position 25,481,069 of record NC_091158.1, read on the forward strand.
AAACTAGGTAGCTGCTCCCGCAAGTCTGATCTTATCTCATCTGCAGTCGCTACTAAATCCACTGTTTATGTGAATGAATGTCTGACCAGGTTCAGGCAAAATCTCTTTTTTAAACTGCATGGCTTCTGCAAAAATTCCCCTACAATTAAACACTGTTTTGTGCGAGATGGTAAAATTATAGCTAGGAGGACTGACACTGGAAAAACCAATTCAATAACCACTGAAGCTCACCTTAATTCCTTCCTCAGTGACTTTGGGATGTCTGCTGTATAGCCTGAATTCAAATTATAATCTCATTTAACTACCTTTGTGTACTTTAGCTCTGCCTTTCCTTTCAAAAGGTTTTAACTTTATTTAAAAATAATAATAATAATAATAATATTGTCATCTTTATTATTGTCTTTTTTTCTTTTTACTCCCATGTTCCATAGTACACTGGCTTTGCCTGTGTCCTCTAGTATTAACTTCATTATCCAGTGTTCCTGAGTGTATCTCTATTTAACAATGATAATGTTGTCTGGGCAAAGAGGAACAGTGTTCGTGGTGACAAACAAAAGCCAGGTTGTTGCCTTGGTAAAGGGTGAAGTGCCGGAGAAAATTTTTGTGCAAGGACTAGGCTATAGGAACGTTGCAAAATACGTTGAGGAGCCCATACTGTGCATGAAGTGTTCACGTTGGGGACATATGGCATGGAAATGCCAGTTTGACCCCAGGTGTCGGTATTGTGGGAAGAAACACGGCTCGCGAGAGTGTAGAGTCAAGATTGAAAGAAGTGAAAAAATCGTCCCATTTTGTTGCAACTGTTGAGGCAGCCACAATGCTGGTTCCTCTCTATGCCCCATGAAGCCTCATCTGAAAGAGACTAGGACGGGTCCTACAAGCAGGATAGATGTATCCTCGCAAAAAGGAAAGATTGTGCAAGAGGAACATGGAGGAAACAGCTGGAAGCCAACGACAGCCCCAATGATCAGTGTGTGGGAGAAAGGGACGGAGAATATAAAGGCGAGCCTAGGGAAAGTACATCATGCAGTGGGAAAACTGAAACCTTGTGAGGACAAGGTTCAGGACAATATGGTCACCTCTGAGGTTGGTAATCAAATTTTGGAGTATCTAAAAAAAACTAGATAAGAGGATTGAGGCATTGGAAAAATTGGCTATGGAAGGTAGACGGGGTGAAGATGGTGGTGAAACAGGACGTGTAATTGAAAGTGAAACAAGACGTGAAATGGAAAGTGAAACGTGCGTAGAAGAAAGTAACGATGTGTATGACGTAACGATGATAAGAGGATAGTCAGGAGAATACACTTTCTAGTAGTGTTAGCGGTGTTAAACCTCCTGTTGTGACAAACGTTGACAGAAAGGTTAAAGTAAAACGGCATACAGAAATAACAAAGAAAATAGATATGAAAAATATTACCTTCGATGTTAGTAGTAGTTGTGAAAGTGAGGAGAAAGAAAAAATGTTACGGTGTTGGAAGGAAGTTGCTAAGGTACTCTCGTATCTCATGGAATGTGACGGACAGGGCAAAGGTAGTTTTATTATTAATCATGGATGAAAGTAAATTGAGAATATTATCTTGGAACGTTAATGGATTAAAAACTAGAGCGGTGGATGTACACTATTATACTCTTAGAGAGGATATTGACATAGTAGCCCTCCAGGAAACTGGGGATAGGGATGGTAGCACTCTGAGGCTAAATGGCTATAGAGGTTTTCACTTATATGCTGACGGAGGAACTAGGGGGGTCTCATGTTATGTCAAAAGTACCATACCTGCCGAGATAACTGGAATCCCTCAGAGATATAGAGGTATTGAAAGTATTAGCTTGCGGATACAATTAAAGGACCGAGAGTTAAATTTCATTAATCTATACATCTCTGATAGCTCCCTTGATTTAAGATACTTGCCAGATTCCTTCTTTTCTGAAGATACACTTGTGGTAGGGGATTTTAATGCCAGACATCCAGCTTTAGGATCAGGGGTAAAGCAAATAGGAATGGTTGCAGATGGCACCAGTTTTTGCAGGAACATGAAGATGTTCAACTGCTGGGCGATCCCTCTCCTACTCATCTGAGGGGAGGGAGATTAGATTATGCTTGTTTGATAAATGCTGAGGGTATAGAGGGGAATTGTCTTACTGTGGATGAAATGCTAAGTGATCATTTTGCATTACAAATACAGCTTAAACTAAATAAAAAAACACCTCTTGAGTCAAGAGAGATACGTTTTAGACTACACAATGAAACTGCTATAGACAATTTTATAACTGCTACTGATAATGTCAACTGGGAGTCTGAGTTAGGTAACATAGAGGACATCAACCTAGCAGTTCAATCTTTTCTTCAAATAACTCTTAGCCTTTATAATACCCACTGTCCTATGCTTACAAAACAAGTCACAACCAAAAGGCTTAACAATCCCTGGCTTACAAAGGGAATACTTAAATCTATTAATAAAAAACATGACCTTGAGAAAAAGTATAGGTTAGGGATTGTCTCCAAAGAATTCTCAAAGAATTACTCATTATTGCTATCTAAGATAATTAGACGAGCCAAAACTAAATACTACGAAGATAAATTTACCCAAATAAAGAGCAACATTAAACAAACATGGAGAACAATTTCACAAATATTGGGATCAAAAAAGTCTTTAAATAACAAACCGACTCTCCTGTCTAATAACGATGGTCAGCTTTCAGCCTCTGATTCTGCTATTGAGTTCAATAGGTTCTTCTCTTCCATTGGTTCATCCCTTGCTAATGATATTCCATCTTCCAGTACTGACATTAATGACTATCTAACAGGGAACTATCCCCAGTCTCTGTACCTAAAGCCTATTAATTCCATTGACGTCAATGAGATAATCCTTTCCCTTAAAACCAAGTCTGGTGCCCTTGAGGAGATACCAACTTTAATCTACAAAAAAGCCTCCAGATCTTTAGCCCCTGCTATTGCTTTGCTCTTCAACAAGTCACTTGAACTCCAAACCTTTCCAGATATTCTAAAAAAAAGCGAGAGTAACGCCTGTCCACAAATGTGGTGATCTCACAGATGTTAACAACTACAGACCTATATCAATCCTGCCAAACTTGTCAAAATTTTTTGAAAAACTAATCTATAAGCAGCTTTACTCATATCTAGCCAAACTCAATATACTTAGCCCTTGCCAATATGGCTTCAGGCCCAAAAAAAGCACTAACGATGCACTTATTAGTATGCTTAACTCGATTCATACAGCTCTTGATAAAAATGAGTTCCCTGTTGGGTTATTTGTGGACCTGCGTAAAGCTTTCGATACTGTCAACCACCAAAACCTTCTTCTTAAATTACATCATTATGGTGTCAGAGGACACTCCCTACAATACCTCAAATCCTACCTTACTGACAGGCTCCAATGTGTTTCTGTGAATAATACAATTTCGCCCACCCTACCCATCAACATTGGTGTTCCCCAGGGCAGCATACTTGGCCCTCTCCTCTTTCTCATCTACATTAATGACCTTCCAAATGCCTCCCAACACCTCAAACCAATCCTATTTGCTGACGACACAACCTTCATTTACTCCAGTCCTGATCCCCTTGCTCTAAATGCCACAGTAAATACTGAGCTAAATAAAGTCCATCTGTGGCTAACTGCCAACAAACTCACCCTTAACATTGACAAAACTTTCTATATTCTGTTTGGCAATAAATCCTCTAATCAAATAAATCTCAAAATAAACAATACCCAAATTTGTAACAAATTAGATGGCAAATTCCTTGGCATTCTCATTGACCACAAGCTGAATTTCCAGGGACACATTCTAAACATATCAAAAAAAGTTTCAAAAACTGTGGGCATTCTTTCTAAGATCAGATATTATGTACCACGCCCTGCCCTGGTGACTCTCTATTACTCCCTTATCTATCCATATCTCAACTATGGTATTTGTGCTTGGGGCTCTACTACCCAAAATCACTTACGTCCTCTAATTACTCAACACAAAGCTGCTATTAGGACAATATCCAATTCTGGCCCCAGACATCACTCGGTACCCCTATTCAAATCCCTGAATATGTTAGACATTAAGTCACTGCACATTCTCTCATGTGTACTATACATATACAAAACGCTAAATTGTAATGCCAATCCTGATCTCAAAAGCTTCATAGAAGGTTGTAACAGAACCCATGAGCACCACACCAGAAATAAATACAGTTTTGATATTCCTAGAGTACGACTTAATCAAACCAGAAATGCTCTACAAATCAAGGGGCCCAGGATGTGGAATGACCTTCCCAACCATGTTAAAGACAGTACCTCTCTCAACCAGTTTAAGTTAAAAACGAAGCTATACCTAATAAATTCCCTGTAACCTACCTTACCCCTCTATTGTCAACCCATGTATGTTTTTTGTTTTCTTTTTTGTTTTTCAAATCAACGCTGTTTTAATGTAATTTTCTGTAATAATTTTTAATTGTATTTGTGCTGTTTTTTCAACAATGTTCCCCCCTCTTTTACCTCTATTTTTATTTGTACTCAACGCATTTTTTTCTTTTTACCCATTAGTTTTAAGCTTTAGTCAGTAGTGTTTTTTCCTGCCCGAAACGCTTTGCGTAATAGTGGCTTTAGGCATTGTATGCACTAGCTCTTATCTATAAAGCCAACAAACTTTGTAAAATCTCTTTATGTATGTACCTTTGCCTAAATAAAAATTATTATTATTATTATTATTATTATTATTATTATTAAAAAGCATGCCTGCCTTCAGAGGAAAAGGTTAAAGCTTAATGAGGGAGAATTAAGGGGTTTTGGTATGATACATATAAGCCAGTTTCGGCAGAAGCATTTTATGAAGATTTAATTAAGGAGGTAGATGTATTTAATGCAACATTGAACAGGAAAACATCTAGTATAAAAAAGCATCCCCCCAGAAAAGAAAATTATACACATGACAAGATGCTTAAGGGGTGGACATTAACAATTAGGAGAGCTCACAGGAATTGGAATAGGAATGGTAGGGCTGAGGAAGGGAAGAATGCTTTACTGGCAGTTGCTAGGCTGTGTGGGGAGAAGAGAAAAGAAATTAGGAGCAAGTATTGGAAGGAGTTTGCAGAGAAAGTTGAGAGTAACAGAAACTTGAAGGAAATCTGGCAAGACGTAAATAAAATAAGGGGTAAAAAGCATAATTTTGTTGCACATCCTGACCCTCAAGGAATTGCAAATGGTCTCGTAAATAAATGGGCGGAAGCTGCCAAACTTAGTTCATTGCCCGCTGTAACGAGAGAGTTATTAGATTCTTGCAAAGATCTAAGAAAGGATTTTATACTTACAGCAAGTAACAGTGGTGATGTCACTTGCACAGGTATTACCAGAGAAGAACTAATAACGGCGATTAAAGTTGGGAAATCTACCGCCCCTGGGGAGGATGGAGTAACTTATGAAATACTTAATGAACTTGCCATTATGACGAAAAGTCCACTTTTAGACCTCTTTAATATTAGTTATAAAGAGGGCAGTATTCCCAGTAAATGGAAAAAAGCTATGATCATCCCTATCCCTAAAGCCAATTTAATAAAGCCAACAACGAGGTTATTTTATATGAATTAGCTGGTCTTGGTGTTAAAGGGAGATTATTGCGCTGGATAGGGGATTATCTTTACGAAAGGAAGGCTCAGGTGTGGTATCAAGGGTGTATGTCAGGTGTGAGGTCTTTTGAACTCTGCACACCTCAGGGAGGAGTGTTGAGTCCCACCCTGTTTAATATACTAATGAATAAGATAGCATCTGAGAGATACTCAAACGGGATAACTCCGATCATATAATAATAATAATAATAATAATAATAATAATTTTTATTTAGGCAAAGGTACATACATAAAGAGATTTTACAAAGTTTGTTGGCTTTATAGACAGGAGCTAGTACATACAATGCCTAAAGCCACTATTACGCAAAGCGTTTCGGGCAGGAAAAAACACTACTGACTAAAGCTTAAAACTAATGGGTAAAAAGAAAAAAATGCGTTGAGTACAAATAAAAATAGAGGTAAAAGATTGGGGAACATTGTTGAAAAAACAGCACAAATACAATTACAAATTATTACAGAAAATTACATTAAAACAGCGTTGATTTGTAAAACAAAAAAAAAGACAAAAAACATACATGGGTTGACAATAGAGAGGTAAGGTAGGTTACAGGGAATTTATTAGGTATAGCTTCGTTTTTAACTTAAACTGGTTGAGAGAGGTACTGTCTTTAACATGGTTGGGAAGGTCATTCCACATCCTGGGCCCCTTGATTTGTAGAGCATTTCTAGTTTGATTAAGTCGTACTCTAGGAATATCAAAACTGTATTTATTTCTGGTGTGGTGCTCATGGGTTCTGTTACAACCTTCTATGAAGCTTTTCATTGCTTTTCAATATATAGCTGGCACATAGCTTTTCATAGCTTTTCAATATATAGCTGGCACAGCTATATATTACCGAGATACATTTATCTGCAACAGTGTTATTAGTGACAGAGATGACTACTGTGAATATACTTTTGCTCAGTTTACAATTAAATCCCTTAAATCCTCTTTGACTATTGGAGCCATCTATAGATTTCCTAATACTAACATAGCTTCTTTCTCAGACAACCTAAGGAATCTTATTATAAACAACAATCTCAACAAAAACCACATCATTCTGGGAGGAGACTTTAATATTGACCTGGGTCAACAAAACTGCTCTCAAGTTGACTATTTCCTTAACAGCATGAACTCCTGTATGCTAATCCCCACTATCACCAAACCTACCCGAGTCACTCAAACATCAGCCACTACCTTGGACCACATATGGACAAACATAACAGCTCCCCTTGTATCTGGTATAATCTACGACAGAACAACTGACCACTATCCTACCTTTCTCATAGCGAACATGGACATAACACCACCAAAAAGCAAGAAATTTTCATTTAGGCTACACAGTGAATCAGCTTTAGACAATCTTACAGAGGCACTTCACAATATTAACTGGGATTCTGAATTCAATAATACCCATGATATAAATTCATTAGCTAACCTCTTCCTCTTCAAAACTCTAAGCCTCTACAACCTTCATTGTCCCCTTCTTACCAAGCAAGTAACTGACAAAAGATTAAACAATCCATGGCTCACAAATGGCATTCTCAACTCAATCAACAAGAAACATGAATATGAAAAGAAAGTTAGGATTGGCCTAGTTTCAAAGGAAGTAGCTAAAAGGTACTCATCAATGCTTACCAGTATCATAAGAAAGGCAAAACTTGCATATTATGTGAATAGATTCAATGAAGCAAAAGGCAACATGAAAAACACTTGGAAAACTATCTCTAGTATCCTAGGAACTAAACAACACTCACATAACCAAATAAAACTCTACAAGGATGGGGATATACCGTCAACTGATTTAGAAATGGCAAATGAATTTAATAGTTTCTTTTCATCGGTTGGTGCTAATCTTGCCAGTAAAATCCCACAGACTCAGACACATATTAACACATATCTCTCAGGCAGCTATCCAAACTCTCTTCTCCTTTCACCAATCAACCCGGCAGATGTTGTGTCCATCATACACTCTCTAAAAACCAAGGCAGGGAACACCAGTGAAATTCCGTCCATTGTGTACAAGAGAGCCTCCCATGCCCTTGCCCCACCCATAGCACTACTGTTCAACAAATCTATAGAGTGTCACACCTTCCCTGATATCCTCAAAAAAGCAAGAGTAACGCCAGTCCATAAAGGAGGCAATCCGGCGGACATAAACAATTATAGACCAATATCAAATCTACCCATTCTATCAAAAATATTTGAAAAAATTATTTACAAACAGCTCTATTCCTACCTCGTAAAATTCGACATACTCACCCCCTGCCAGTTTGGCTTCCGGTCCCAAAAGAGTACCAATGATGCAATCATTAGTCTCCTTGACATTATCTACTCAGCCCTTGACAAAAATGAGTTTCCGATTGGACTCTTCATTGACCTAAGAAAAGCCTTTGATACTGTTAATCACAACTACCTCTTATTTAAACTCCAGCATTATGGAATCCGAGGCCTTGCCCTTGACTACATCCGATCCTATCTTAGTGACAGACACCAATATGTAACCATCAATGATACAACTTCTTCCACTCTACCAATTACCGTTGGAGTGCCACAGGGCAGCATCTTAGGACCTCTTCTATTTCTTATATATATAAACGATCTGCCTAATGTCTCTAATATTCTCAAACCTATATTGTTTGCTGACGATACTACCCTTATCTACTCAAACCTCAACCCACATACACTAAATAATGTTGTGAATAATGAATTAAAAAAAGTCCACTTATGGATGTCAACGAACAAACTAACATTAAACATCGAAAAGACTTACTACATCTTATTTGGAAGCAAATCATCAAATGCAATTCAGCTACAGATAGACAACATTAACATCAGTAATAAAAATGATGGCAAGTTTCTTGGCCTATTCCTAGACAAGAGACTCAACTTCAGCACCCACATTCAACACATAACTAAGAAAGTCTCTAAAACAGTTGGTATACTCTCCAAAATCAGATATTATGTTCCCAACTCTGCTCTCCTCTCACTATATTATGCACTAATCTACCCCTATCTTAATTATGGTATCTGTGCATGGGGGTCTACCACTGCAAACCACCTTAAGCCCATCATCACACAGCAAAAATCTGCTATCAGAATAATAACTAACTCTGCTTTCAGACAACACTCAGCTCCCTTGTTTAAATCTCTAAACTTGCTAAATATTAACTCCCTCCACACATTCTCTTGTGTCAACTACATTTACAAAACCCTATTCTTAAATGCAAACCATGCTCTGAAACTCTCCCTGGACAGATGTAATAGGACCCATTATCACCACACCAGAAATAAATATCTCTTTGATATCCCCAGGGTCAAACTTAATCTGTGTAAACACTCTATGCAAATTAAGGGACCTAGTCTATGGAACTCACTCCCTAGTGAATTGAAAAACTGTAAAACTTTTGCCTTATTTAAAAGCAAAACCAAAAAGTACCTAACTTCATCTATTTAGTTTCCTACACTGAGCTTTAAATTTGCTCTGTACCTAGTGGTACCCAATCTCCTAATTTTTATGTAATATCAAACAACCTTATCATTGTGTTCATTGCTGTCTTCTTTTATGTGCTAGCCATATGCTGTATTGTGACTACCAATTTTTGTCAACTACCATTCAAGCTGTCATTGCAATCAATCTTATATTGTTTCTGCTGTATTGTGCCTACCAATTTGTTGTCAACTACCATTTTAAGCTGTCATTGCAATCAATCATAGCTACCTATGTGCTTTAATATACTGTACCTATAATTTTCTCTCATCTTTTTTTTTTTTTCATTCCATGTAATCTGTTATCATTTTTTTGTCTATAAATTTTGCAAGTATTTACCTCCTTAAAATTTTCTTAGATTAAGGACCTGCCCGAAACGCTGCGCGTGCTAGTGGCTTTACAAGACTGTAATTACCATAATTGTATCCTCACATTCCTTATGTACATTCTTGTATATGCATAAATAAATAAATAAATAAATAAATAAAATAAATTTTAAGATCAGGATTGGCATTACAATTTAGCGTTTTGTATATGTATAGTACACATGAGAGAATGTGCAGTGACTTAATGTCTAACATATTCAGGGATTTGAATAGGGGTACCGAGTGATGTCTGGGGCCAGAATTGGATATTGTCCTAATAGCAGCTTTGTGTTGAGTAATTAGAGGACGTAAGTGATTTTGGGTAGTAGAGCCCCAAGCACAAATACCATGCGATGATATATCATATATGCGATGATATTTTGTTTCAGGGCAAGGATATTTATTTATTTGTTTATATTTATTTATTTATTTATTTATATATATACAAGAAGGTACATTGGGTTTGTGAGAATACATTGGATAGTACAGTATTTACATTCTTGTAAAGCCACTAGTACGCGCAGCGTTTCGGGCAGGTCCTTAATCTAGCAGATAATTTTAAGTAGGTAATTTCTATCAGAATTGATAAATGATAAAGATACATTGCAAGAGAAAAATGAGATGAGAGAGCTTAGTAAGTATATTAAAGCACATTGTTATATTAAAGCTCTGATTGATTACATTGACAGCTTGATTAGTAATTTAAACAAGATTAATAGACACCATACAGCAGATTGACAGCACATATAAGACAGCAATGATCACAATGGTAAAGATGTTCATATTGGGAACATAAAGGTTGGGAGATTGGGTAGCAATAGATACAGTGCAATTTTAAGGCAAAAAGTGAAAACTATGAAGATGAAATTAGGTACTTTTTAGTATTGATTTTGAATGATGTAAAAGTTGGACAGCTTTTCAATTCAGTAGAGAGTGAGTTCCATAGACTGGGTCCCTTAATTTGCATAGAGTGTTTACACAGACTAAGTTTAACTCTGGGGATGTCAAAGAGATATTTATTTCTGGTGTGGTGATAATGGGTCCTATTACATCTGTCCAGGAAGAGTTTCAGAGCAGGATTTGCATTTAAGAACAGGGTTTTGTAAATGTAGTTGACACAGGAGAATTTATGGAGTGAGATTATGTTTAGCATGTTTAGGGAGTTAAACAAGGGGGCTGAGTGTTGTCTGAAAGCAGAATTTGATATTATTCTGATAGCAGATTTTTGCTGGGTGATGATGGACTTGAGGTGGTTTGCAGTGGTTGAACCCCATGCACAGATACCATAGTTGAGATAGGGATAGATTAGTGCATAATATAGAGAGATGAGAGCAGAGTTAGGTACATAATATCTGATTTTGGAGAGTATACCAACTGTTTTAGAGACTTTCTTAGTTATGTGTTGTATGTGGGTACTGAAGTTGAGTCTCTTGTCTAGGAATAGGCCAAGAAACTTTCCATCATTTTTATTGTTAATGTTTACATTGTCTATCTGAATCTGAATTGCATTTGTAGATTTGCTTTCAAATAGGATGTAGTAGGTCTTTTCTATGTTAAGTGTTAGTTTGTTGGTTGACATCCATAAGTGGACTATTTTTAGTTCATTATTAACAACATCATTTAATGTATGTGGGTTGAGGTTGGAGTAGATGAGGGTAGTATCATCAGCAAACAAAATAGGTTTCAGAATGTTAGAGACATTAGGCAGATCATTGATGTATATAAGAAATAGAAGAGGTCCCAAGATGCTGCCCTGTGGCACTCCAACGGTTATTGGTAGAATGGGAGAGGTTATATTATTGATGGCTACACATTGGTGTCTATCACTAAAATAGGATTGGATATAGTCCAGTGCATGGCCTCGGATTCCATAATGATGGAGTTTACATAAGAGGTAATCGTGATTAACAGTATCAAAGGCCTTTCTCAGGTCAATGAAGAGTCCAATCGGATACTCATTTTTGTCAAGGGCTGAGTAAATTATATCAAGGAGACTAATAATTGCATCGTTGGTACTCTTTTGAGAGAGGAAGCCAAACTGACAGGGGCTAAGAATGTCGAATTTTAACGAGATAGGAGTAGAGCTGTTTGTAGATAATTTTTTCAAATATTTTTGATAGAATGGGTAGGTTCGATATTGGTCTATAGTTGTTTATGTCTGCCGGATTACCTCCTTTATGAACTGGCGTTACTCTTACTTTTTTAAGGATATCAGGGAAGGTATGACACTCAAGGGATTTGTTGAACAGCAGAGCTATAGGTGGCGCAAGGGCATGGGAGGCGCTCTTGTATACAATGGATGGGATTTCACTGATGTTCCCAGCTTTGGTTTTTAGTGAGTGTATGATGGACACAACATCTGTCGGGCTGACTGGTGAAAGGAGAAGAGAGTTTGGATAGCTGCCTGAGAGATATGAGTTGATATGTGTCTGAGTCTGTGGGATTTTACTTGCAAGGTTAGCACCAACCGATGAAAAGAAGCTATTAAATTCATTCGCCATTTCTAAGTCAGATGACGGTGTAAGGCCATCCTTAGAGAGTGTTATCTGGTTGTGGGAGTGTTGTTTAGTTCCCAGGATATTAGAGATGGTTTTCCATGTGCTTTTCATGTTGCATTTTGCTTCTTTGAATCTAGTCTCATAATATGAAAGTTTTGCTTTTCTTATGATACTGGTAAGCACTGATGAGTACCTTTTAACTACTTCCTTTGAAACTAGGCTACTCCTAAATTTCTTTTCATATTCATGTTTTTTGTTGATTGATTTAATTATGCCACTTGTGAGCCACGGGTTATTTTTTCTTTTATCAGTTACTTGTTTGGTAAGGAGGGGACAGTGAGTGTTGTAGAAGCTTAGAGTTTTGGAGAGAAAGAGGTTAGTTGATGAGTTTATATCCTGTGTATTATTAAATTCAGATTCCCAGTTAATATTGTGAAGTGCATTAGAGAGATTGCCTAAAGCTGATTCACTATGTAGCCTGAATGAGAGTTTCTTGGTTTCTGGTGATGTGTCCAAGTTTGCTATGAGGAAGGTAGGATAGTGGTCAGTTGTTCTGTCATAAATTACCCCAGATGTAAAGGGAGCTGTTATATGAATAGGTAGTCCAAGTGACTACCTATTGACTGTGGGGGTGACTGTGGGGGTCTGTAGTTGACAGACTGTCCCGCCCTGCCGGCCGACAGCCTCCCTGCTAGGCCGTCTTCTCTCCTCTGCTTGTTGCTGTTCTTCTCTGTCTTGTTAATGCTCTCGAATCGATAGCTCTCCGAGTATATATTGGGGAACCTAGTAACTAACTCCGCCCACAAGTAGATAGCCTCAGGCACTCTACCAAGCCACTCCTTAAACGTCGGCATGTTTGAAGGCTACCAGGCTCCAATTATAAGATTAGTAGAAGTAAGGTGAAATATGCATGATCTGACCTCAGGTCACCAGGTGGTCATTAACTCTTAGAGGTGTGAAACTCCAGCCGACAACTTGGCACCTCAAATCCCTGTCTGTGACTCATGTACTCTATGTATGTATTAAATACAACTAAACCAAACACTTTTACAGTGTTACAGTAGGGTTCTCAAATTCTTGGATGATGACTCACTTTGCATATTAAATCTTGTACATTTGAATTGCTTAAATTATGATAGTTATCATGTAAAATATAATTAAATTTATTATTTAAATTGGCTTTAACTGTGTTCCCTAGAGTTTTGAGTTGAGGTGAGAAAGCCTCTGTGGTTACTGGTTCATGATATTAATGAGTACATGTTTGGAGTTGATACATGGTAATAACATCTTTTGAGAATATTTTGATACAGACAAGTTCCATTCCTTGTCTTGTATGTAATGGTCTAGAATGGATGGTGGCAGCATTTCGTCTTCTACTATCTACTCTTCTACTTCTACTACTATCTACTTTTCTACTTCTATCTATCTACACCTCTCCCTCCACCCCTCTCTAAACTCTCACTTTCAACTAATGACCCTCATCGCTCCTCCCACCTCTCTACCTCACTCACCCCAAACCCTCACTAATTACTTCACTAGTCTTCTCTTTCCTTTCGTGTCTCTTATACGTTTGTGGCAATGAAAAGTGTTCTAGAGTTCTCTCTAGAGTTTCAGGTAACTGATCAAGTTACGGCGCCTTGCAGTCTTAGCACCTAGGTAGTCGAATACCTAGGTTACAAGGTGTTGAACGAGAGAGGTTGCCTTAGGAACTCTGGGAGTGCTCTAGAATAGTTAGCTAACTGGAGACGGGATAACGGACTAGAGAGAGCTGTTTCCCCCGGCCTCGTTTGTTAACTGGGGGTTGGAATAATGGACAAGATAGAGCTATTTCCCCCACCCCCCGTTACATCAAGATGAATATATAAAAAAATTGACAAATGATAATTGTAAAGTAAAATAATCTTAAAGATAATAAATTTTATTTAGCTTAGTTTTTAACCTATAATTAGTATGAACTTAATTAAGAGAACAAAATGAGATCAATAATTAATTTCAATAAATGACATAAATCAGGACAATTAAATTTAAAATTTAAAAAGAATAGGGTAAGATTAGATTTAAGAGTAAAATTTTACAATGATACTGAGGTAGATGCTTGCATAAGTGCATGGAGACTTGACGGATTATTTAGGAAATTATATGAATGAGAGAACATTAGGTAAATGGTAAGGCAGAGACAGCACCTTGGACAAAGTTAGATTAAGGTAGGTTAGGCTCAGGCACTGAAAGAGTTATTTTAAGTATTGGCATTGGTCGGGTTCAGGTTTTCAGATATACCACAATCTCTAAAGAAGGCCAGTAGTTGTTGGTCACACTTTATTTCATATCTTTTTCCTGCACTTTCCTTCTTCGCAATAATCGTTCCATTCCTAGTGTAGCACTGCTTGATAACACCAGGGTTTAGTTTGCGAATTTAACGCAGCCTGAAGAGGAGGGATCCACGTTGCTTTGTAAGACACTCATTTATATAGAGGTTGGTTTTATACTTAGCAACTGATTGTATGAAGTCAAACTTCGCAGAGGGATTTGCAAGTTTGATGAGCAGTCTCCTATACTGCTACGGGAATTGTTTTTATCTATCCTGATAGCTGATTTGATATCAACATTGACTTTGATCTTTGAATTAATTAGGGTGTGGGCTATGTTACAACAATTCTCACCTTGTTGTTCATCATCTAGATCAGTAGAGCTAATTTTCAGGGAGTCATGACGTTGTTGTTGCTCTTGGTCATCTTCAGAAGCCGCCTGGTGAATCTGAAGGAGATTGATCTGTTTTTCCAGCTTTTGAAGGAGGTCACTTTGAGCTGAGAGGGTTTCCTCGGCCTGAATCTTATGTATTTGATCCATTGCATCATTTGCAACAGTTTGTAAGTTGAGAATTTCTTGGTTGTTGTTCGTCGACGATTCAAGGAGGCGGTCTATGATTTGTTGTTGTCGGGTGACTGTGGCTTGGAGGGCCGAAATAGCTTCAGATTGCATTAGCACAAGGTTGTGCAGTTTCTGCAGCCATGGGTTACTTCTGAGAGGTTTGAAGTTTAGACAGGGAGCCATAGATTGAATGAATTCTAGAGCTTGAGATTCTTCTTCTTGTTGATAGTAGGTGCAGTTTGCATGAAGGGTTTGTCCTCCCGATGACTGCACCAGTACTGATGTTGTTGGACCCGTTTATGTTGAAGATGAATGGAGCTACCAAGGTGCTTGTTGCGTTGTGCTGTAGATAGAGGAACGGTGATTAAAACAGAGGTGTGTGTTGTAGGGAGACTTGCCGCACCGTAGGGCGGTGTGTTGTGTTTATGGCGTCAGCTGATCCTTGGTGTTGCGACGAGGCAGTTGTTTTCTGTGTTTAGCTGTTGGTGGCGCCAGGTATAAATGTGGCGCGGGTCAGATGTGACCCAATTTGTTGGTCGACTGCAGATATTTAGCCAGTGCTTTGACTATTTGGTATTTTTCTTGTAACGAGTGGTCGCCACCTCCTAATTTATGCTCGATGGAGAAGGGTATTTTAAGTGCGATAAAGACTTGTTTGAAATTTACTCTGGCACTATAATGTCGGAAGCAGTGCAGGAGATAGTGTTCGACTGTTTCAGGCACCTGACAGTGAGTACAGAGTTCGTTGATGTCTGTTCTGTACTTAGAGCTGTGTGCTGCTAGTTTGGTGTGTCCCAGCCTTAATCTGGTCATCGTTACATCAATTTCTCTGCTTTTATATCGGACATGTTTCCAAGTTTCCCATTTCTTTTTAATGGACCCATAGTGCAAAGATGAGCATAACGTTTTCCAGTTTGTTGCAAAATCCTGGGAGATGGTATCTTTGAAGGCAAAGATACAGTAGAGTCTTTGATAAGATAGTCTTTGATAGTCTTTGATATAAAGATACAGATACAGTCTTTGTATCTTTACATGCAACATGGGGAATTGGATGACGGGTAAGGTGAGGCGTATTGTGCATCGCTTTGGCTAGCTGGTCTACAAGTTTATTATGGAGAATACCACAATGTGCTGGGACCCATTGGATAGAGGTGTCATAACCGTTCAATTGATGTTTGTGAAGAAGTTGAAGGCATGGGTAGACAATCTCCTTGTATGTTTTCGAAGAGTACGTAATTGCTTGAATCGCGCTCTTGGAGTCACTACAGATTGTATATATCCCAACTGGTAATGTTGTGATGATTTGGAGAGCTTGATACAAGGCATATAATTCCGCTGTGAAAATAGATAGTTGGTTTGGTAACCGCCATTCCTGCTTGAGATGGTATTCTAGTATCCATACAGCGCAAGTGACCGAGGGTACGTTGTTCATGAAGATGCGAGACCCATCTGTGTAAATCTCTGTGGTATTTGGGTAGCAATTTTTCATTGTTGAGACAAAGACTGAGGCTATGGCTGAGTTTGGTGCAGATTTTGGAATGTTGTCTTCGAGTTGTATTGCTGTATTAGGAGTTGTATAAAGCCAGGGTGGAATGGGGGGAAGAGGAAGTTGGGTTTCACAGTTTTGGAGTAGGGGGGAGGTCTATATTGAGGTTATTTGTAGCCCGTGTGAGGAAAGGTTGCGAGTGAATGGTTGGGGAGCGGGAGTTATGTGGGTTAACTGTTGGGTTAATTTTTTATCTGTATGGGTGTGTCTGGTGAGCAGTGGTACAGAGTGACAGATAGTTGGAACACATAATGTCTCGTCTGGTGGCTAGGCTTGTGAGGCCTGTTTCCCCGTAAAGGCCAAGGATTGGAGTTGAACGCATTGCGCCACATATAAGTCGCATGGCATTATTTTGTATGACCTCGAGGCTCTGTAGGTTAGTGGGCACCGCCGACGCATATGCTTGGCAACAATAGTCTAGTTGGCTGCGAATGTAGGTTGTATAGAAACAACCTGATATGATATGCAAATGATATTCCATCTTCCAGTACTGACATTAATGACTATCTTACAGGTAACTATCCACAGTCTCTGTACCTAAAGCCTATTAACTCCACTGACGTCAATGAGATAATCCTTTCCCTTAAAACCAAGTCTGGTGCCCTTGAGGAGATACCAACTTTAATTTACAAAAAAGCCTCCAGATCTTTAGCCCCTGCTATTGCTTTGCTCTTCAACAAGTCACTTGAACTCCAAACCTTTCCAGATATTCTAAAAAAAGCGAGAGTAACGCCTGTCCACAAATGTGGTGACCCCACAGATGTTAACAACTACAGACCTATATCAATCCTGCCAAACTTGTCAAAAATTTTTGAAAAACTTATATACAAGCAGCTTTACTCATATCTAGCCAAACTCAATATACTTAGCCCTTGCCAATATGGCTTCAGACCCAAAAAAAGCACTAACGATGCACTTATTAGTATGCTTAACTCGATTCATACAGCTCTTGATAAAAAGGAGTTCCCTGTTGGGTTATTTGTGGACCTGCGTAAAGCTTTTGATACTGTCAACCACCATAACCTTCTTCTTAAATTACATCATTATGGAGTCAGAGGACACTCCCTACAATACCTCGAGTCCTACCTTACTGACAGGCTCCAATATGTTTCTGTGAATAATACAATTTCTCCCACCCTACCCATCAACGTTGGTGTTCCTCAGGGCAGCATACTTGGCCCTCTCCTCTTTCTCATCTACATTAATGACCTTCCAAATGCCTCCCAACACCTCAAACCAATTCTATTTGCTGACGACACAACCTTCATTTACTCCAGTCCTGACCCTCTTGCTCTAAATGCCACAGTAAATACTGAGCTAAATAAAGTCCATCTTTGGCTAACTGCCAACAAACTCACCCTTAACATTGACAAAACCTTCTATATTCTGTTTGGCCATAAATCCTCTAGTCTTATAAATCTCAAAATAAACAATACCCAAATTTGTAACAAATTAGATGGCAAATTCCTTGGCATTCTCATTGACCACAAGCTGAATTTCCAGGGACACATTCTAAATATATCAAAAAAAGTTTCAAAAACTGTGGGCATTCTTTCTAAGATCAGATATTATGTACCACGCCCTGCCCTGGTGACTCTCTATTACTCCCTTATCTATCCTTATCTCAACTATGGTATTTGTGCTTGGGGTTCTACTACCCAAAATCACTTACGTCCTCTAATTACCCAACACAAAGCCGCTATTAGAACAATATCCAACTCTGGCCCCAGACATCACTCGGTACCCCTACTCAAATCTCTTAATATGTTAGATATTAAGTCACTGCACATTCTCTCATGTGTATTATACATATATAAAACGCTAAACTATAATGCCAATCCTGATCTTAAAAGCTTCATAGAAGGTTGTAACAGAACCCATGAGCACCACACCAGAAATAAATACAGTTTTGATATTCCTAGAGTACGTCTTAATCAAACTAGAAATGCTCTGCAAATCAAGGGGCCCAGAATGTGGAATGACCTTCCCAACCATGTTAAAGACTGTACCTCTCTCAACCAGTTTAAGATAAAAACTAAACACTACCTAATAAATTCCCTGTAATCTACCTCACTCCTCTATTGTCAACCCATGTCTGTTATTTTCTTTTTTTTTTTTTTTTTTTTTTTTTAATCAACACTGTTTGTCAACCTATTGTATTTGTGCTGCTTTTTCAGTCATGTTCTCCCTTTTTTTTTATCTTTATTTGTATTTGTTCTCAACACCTTTTATTCTTTATGCTCAATTAGTATTAAGTTCTAGATATTAATGTTTTTCTTGCCCGAAACGCATTGCGTAATAGTGGCTTTAGGCATTGTATGTACTAGCTCTATCTATATATCAATCCATTAATGTAACATCACTTGTATGTATATACCTTACCTGAATAAACATCTGAATCTGAATCTGAATCATCTGAATCAGAAACGGAGCAGGATTTTATGGTGTGCTCCCCAGGTGGTGCCAGTGAGGGCTTTAAGTATGGCGAGTCGGGGTTGTGTCGTCTGTTTAAGGTGTTGAATGTGTGCTTTCCAGGTAAGTAAGGGGGAGTCTAAGTGCATGCCAAGATATTTATGTTCTCGTACGTGTTGGATGGGAGTGTTGTGTATTGTGAGGGTGGGTAGATGAAGTAGTCTTTTTTTAGTGAAAATCTGATAGCAGGTTTTGGTAGTACTGACTTGAAGGCCCCATTGTTGTGTCCAATCTATGAGGTGGTCAAGTGCTGTTTGCATTGTTGAGACTGTATTAGGTAAGGCATTGTCTGAATAATACAAAGTTAAGTCGTCGGTGTACGCCGAGAGGTGAACAGGATGGGTGTTAGGCAAATCTGCTAAGAATGCGCCAAATAGGGTTGGGCTTAGTATGGAGCCTTGTGGGACACCTGTTTGTATTGGGATGCCATCGGAAAACTCGCCTTGTATAAAGACTTTGGAGGCCCTGTTTGTGAGATAGGACTGTAACCATAAAAGTAATCTTCCCTGTACGCCTAAACGTGCAAGCTTTGCGAGGAGGCAAGTATGAGGAATGCTATCAAAAGCTCCTTTGAGGTCTAGGTAGACAACAAGACAATATTTACTGCTTCTGAGAGAGGTGCGGATTTCATGTTCAAGGCAAAGTATTTGATCTAGCGTGGAGCATTGCGGTCGAAATCCAGCTTGGAGTGACGGTATAATATTGCTATACTCTAGGTACCAATGGAGGCGAGTATGTACTAGCCTTTCCATGACTTTACTGAGGCATGATAGTAGGGAGATAGGTCTGTATGACGCAGGTTGGGATGGGTCTTTTCCTGGTTTAAGGAACAGAAGAATAATACTGGTCTGCCATTGTGAAGGAATATTTCCGTGAGTCCAGCATAGGTTGTAATAGTTTAGAAGAGTGCTGTGTGCAGTCGGTGGAAGATATTTGATGAGTTCATATGGAATTCCATCCTCTCCAGGTGCCTTGCCAATAGGTAGGCGGTTTAAGGCCAATCGTAGCTCGCTTAAGGTGTACATGTTGTCGACGCCGAGCATGGGCAGCGGTATGGCACGGTCAATTTTTTGTCTGAGGGAGAGTTCTTGGGCATGAAGGAAGGGTATTGAGAGGGTAACTTTAAGGCATTCAGCGAGAACATTTGCACGCTCCTGAGGTGTTTGACAGAGTGAACCGTTGATCATCAGGGGGAACGAAGGGAATGTTGGGCGACCTTTAATGCTGTTAAATGTAGCCCAGACTTTTGAGTGTGGCGTTGTGGGTGTGAGGCTATCACAGAATGTTGCCCATGATGCTCGCTTTGCTGATAGTATGGTTTTTTTGGCCGCTGCTGTAGCCCGCCGGAGATTGACCCAGTTCTGTAGGGAGGGTTGACGTCTTTGTTATTGAATGGCTCGTCGGCGTAAAGCGACTGTTCGTGCACATTCCGCGTTCCACCACGGTTTAAGTGGTTTGTTGGACCTATGTCCTGAAGTTTTTTTAAGCATTTGGGTGGCTGCAGAATTTATGGCCGAGGTGATTGTGGACAGTCGCTTGTTAGGGTCTACTTCGTCTGTGTCTGGGAGGCGGACAATATCAGCCCATTTTTTCTTGTCTAGGTACTTAATGTTCCACTTGGGAAGCGTAAGCAGGTGGGTTGGTGGGTGAAAGTTAGTAAATTTTATAATGAGGGGTTTGTGGTCACTACCAATATCTGGTCCAGTATGAAACTGTAGTTCATGTTGAAAGTGTGCAGAGCTAAAACAGATGTCCAGTGAGGCTTCATAATTGGTTCTGTAGTTAAAGTAGGTTGCAAGGTAGGGCGGCGAAAGAAGAGTATATGGTGTAGTGTCTAAGTAGTTGTACAGATCGGTGCCTGCAGTATTTTGGGTACCTCTACTCCATGTGGGGATGTTAGCATTGAGATCACCTGTAACAATGATCGGGTGTCGTAATTGGTTAAGATAAAATTACAGTTCATTTGAGTTTATTGTGCCTCCAGGGTTGTATATACCCAGAAAGGATATGTGTGTACCATTATAAGGTATTAGGCATGCTAGAACTTCTAATTTACCGTTCACAAAATACGTTAGTGTTACAGGTTTACATGTCATATTACTTCGTGTTAGAAGGAAAATACCACCCCCCATACGGTTGGGTCTGTCCAGTCTCTGTATCTGAAAGTTTTTAAGTACGGGATTTTGTTTGGGAGTGAGCCAGGATTCGGTGATGAATGCTAAGTCCGGTTTGAATGAGTAGAGGAATTGTTTAATTTCTGTGAGGGATGTTTTGACGCTTTTTGCGTTCCAAGTCATGAAGGTTATGGGAGCCATTTAGGATGTTTGGGTTGTGGATGTGTCTGTTTTCTTTGGTGCGCCCATAGTGGTACGAGTTGGATACCTAGATGTGGATGGTGGCTGTGTCTTACTGGTGGTTGGGGTTTGTGGCACGTCAGCCTGGGGAGTGGTTTTGGTGAGGCGCGCTAAGGAGGTAATTAGGAGCTTTTCCCTCATCTGATCAAACAATGTGTGTCCAGCATTGGTAGCTTTATTTGGGCGGATGTCAGTGTCTGTAGCTGTTGATGGGGGGGTCTGTTGGGTCAGCCTCAGGGGTGGGTTGTGGTACTTGGGCAAAAAATTTGGTTAGGAGTCGGTCCAGGGTCTTTTCCAGTGCATTTTCGATGCGAGTGACAATCGTTTCAATATGATCATTTTCGATGCGAGTGACGAGAGTTTCAACTAAATCAGGATTCAGTTGTGCGTTTTGTGAGAGATGGTTGGACCCTGGGGTTGCGGGATTGTCGGAGACAGGGATATCCGGTACAAGCGAAGGTTGTGGTTGAGTGTGAGGTAGAGGTTGGTGATGGGCTGAGGAAGGTTGTTTTAATGCACTGCTGTATAGCAGGTTGGTGGTAGGGGGAACCTTCATTTTCGCTGCTGCTGCTACGTAAGAAGGACATTGTTTAAATGTGATGTCATGATCGCCACCACAGTTCGAGCAGGTGAGTGTATCCGATGCACAGTCTTGTGTGTAGTGGGAACCAGAGCATTTCCCACATTTGATATCTTTAATGCAGCCCTTCGAGGTATGGTTAAAACCCTTACATTTAAAACATTGGGTGGGACGCGGAACATACACCTCTAGTTTGTGGAGGAAGCCGTTTAACCAAATCCTATCAGGAGGAACGTAGTCCAGAAAAGTAAGCAGGGCGGTGCCTGTATCACTCAATTCGCCGTTCGTTCGTCGCATAAATTTTTTATTTCATAGAGTGGGATGCCATTCGTCTTGAGTTGTACCTTAATGTCTTCTGCGCTGATGTCTACAACATGCCAGATTACATATTTCACTAATCTGTCTCCTAGTGGTTTATAGCACTTAACTTTGTAACCACAGATGTCAGTAATGTTTGAAATCTCCAGTTCCGTGCTGTGTTTGTGATCCACTGCGATCAGGTTCTTTAGTTTATTTGGTCTGATATCGTGCACGTCGATTCCGAATTTTTGGGGAATGGCATTATATAGGATGCTTTGTGCCCTACTATTTCGGAAAATACTCTCATCTTCGCCCTCAAAAGCAATGATAAAGGTTTGTAACTCAGAAGAGCTTGGCCTACCTTGGTTGAGTGGTGGGTGTTGATACTGAGGCCGCGTGGCGTCGGCCTCATTTCTGTTTACCTCTGCTAAATGGCGGCACTTTGCCTCCAGTCTGTTTGCCTTACTATGGTGTTTGCTGTCCAAGAATTCTCCTTCGGGCTCCTCTTCTATGACCGGGTGACGTTCAGGATCCAATTTTGTGGTATGCAGTAGTGGTTTTCCAACATCTTCTAAGGTATCGTCGATGGTTGTACGAGAGACGCCACGTGCGCCTCCAGCAGCCGCCATGACACCGGCCACCTCCGCGGGAACTCACTCAAAACACACCCAAACACGACCGCGTCCAACACGCAACTCCGCTTGAGATTCGAGTTGAGTTGAAGGGGGGGAGTGAGGAGGGGGAGCGGATGCTGTGTTTACCAACATCGGCGAGGATTGCAGCGTTGCCAGTGTTCCATTCAGATCTCTAGGAGTAATGGATGCAGAACGAGAGGCACGTACCCCTACCTTGCTTGTTGCTATGTTTGGGCATGTTTTCGGCGATAGATTCTTGGTAGTGTTCCTAGAGGTAGATACTTGGAGAATTATGGTGGGGATAGGTGTATAGTGAACGCTTGGCAGAAGGGTCGTAGATAGGCAGGCGAAAATTGGTTAATTTTGGTTGATTACTGTTGAGGTTCGCTGTGAGTTATGGCATATTAAGTCTCCATGCACTTAACTCGTGCTGGGCAGCAGTTAGGCCATGCAACGTTGAGTGGAGACGAAATTAACACGAATTTTTTGCAGCAGTGCCGGTGCCGGTACCACCCGCCAGCGTTTCCCGCCAATCCATTGAGGTTCAATTTCAAAGGTTCAAACCAATCCATTTCAAAGGTTCAAACAGTGTTGGATAATTTCGGAAACCTGTGTCACCATATGGGACTGGTGGTTAATGAAAACAAAACTAAGTTTGAATGTAGAAGTCGGAGGCCCATTATATTGAAAATAAACGGTAAAAATATAGAGTTAATATATATAAATATTTAGGCATATATGTTGGATATACCCATGAGAGTCTGGAAGCTGAGATGAACAGACTGTTGGGTCAATGTCGGAAGAGATTACAACCTCTGAAGGCCTTGGCATGCAGTGGAAAGGGAGTGGGAGTCCCTGTGCTACGAATGTTATACTTGAGTACTGTAAGATCTCTTATTGATTATGCTGCACCTGTCATTTCTTGTTTTGGTAAAGGTAGGATGGGCAAGTTGGAGAAGGTACAAAATGAAGCCATGAGAATTATCTTAGGATGCCCAAGAAATGCTATGATTGAGATAATGAGGATGGAGTTGAATCTGCAGAGTATTGGGGATCGAATTGTAGAGATAAATGTAGCCTCGGGTGCAGCTGGAAGTGCAGTTGTCCTGACAATGGGCGATGGCCTATACTTTGAGTGGGGAGTCCGTATAAACAACTGGGCCTCTACCCTTCAGACTGAACTATTTGCCTTGATCCTTGCACTGAAATGTGTACAAGTCTCAAAACTTGATACATTAATTGTAAGTGACTCCTTATCATCCTTAAATGCTCTCAACTCTTTAAGACATAACTGTAACATGCTCGTGTCCGAAGCTAGACACAAATACAACAAAATTACTAAGGATGGTAACAGAGTCCATTTCATGTGGTCTCCATCTCATGTTGGCCTCCGAATGCATGATAGAGCTGATAAGTTAGCCAAAGAATCTGCCTTTAAAGGAGCCGTTGAGTGTAACCTTGGATTGTCAATGAGCAATCTGAGAGCAGCTGTACACCGAGAACTTCAACAAGATCTTGTAGATCTGAGGCAAAGTGAAATTGACACCAGTAATTCCATCTATCATCATACTATCATGCAAGAGGAGCCACACATCTATGGATCATCCAATAAAATCAGCAGACTTCTAGATGTTACTACTGCTCGGCTTAGACTCGGTTACAAGTATCTCTGGGAATTCTCATTATCTGCTGATGTAGACCTGACCAAATGTAAACTGTGTCAACAAAATTATTCGCACACCCTCCGTCACTATGTGATGGAGTGCGAAAAGATACGTGAATTTAGAGACAATTCTATAACCAATGTTCCAGCGATGTGTCAATATTTCATTCAAAATGATCTGCTACCAGAAATTTTAGCCAAATATCCCCAGTTTGCTAACTGTAGGTAGTAACTAAGTGATTGTAACCTATCCACCGCTGCCCACTGGATGGGGGGCGGTGTGCAGGACAAACATATAAATTTTGACACTAGCTCTCCACATATGTCAGTTGCTTAATTTAGAACCTGTACTTGAGGTCGATCTCGAACCCATTGTTGATGTGATGACTTATATTGAATTTTGTAACTAGCTCATCAAGATTGTAACTTGCTTAGCTAAATGAATTGTGGGGTTCAGTCCCTGAGCCCATTATGTGCCTCTGTAACCCTTTCCACTACCGCCCACAAGATGGGTATGGGGTGCATAATAAATGAACTAAACTAAACTAACTAACTAAAATGAGAGGTGGGGGAGCTAATGAATTAATCCTCTCGGTTCAAAAGGTGGGAAGTAGTGAACAGTGTATGATGAAGAAGAGAGTATATATGAATAACTTATGTACTAATGTTATAAAGTATGATGTTATTACAGAGTGTATTGTTGCGCCCAAGAGAAAATTCACACCACCATGGGAGGATTGTAATGTAGATGTAGTAATTACTCCCTTGCAAAAGAAAAAAAGTATGTATGAAATAGGAGAGCTGAGGGCAACATATGATTGTATAATTAGAAAACTGCCTACGGAAAACACTACATGTATATTGTGATGGGTCAGTAGCTAGGGATGGGAAGGCAGGATGTGGAGTCTTGATCAGGGAGTACACTGACATCGGCACTGTAGATACTGTTATTGGACGCCGCTTAACTGACAATGTCTCTTCAACGCAGGCTGAACTCCAAGGAGTATTAGCAGGATTACAGGAAGTAGTCAAATGTGGTAAAAATGCTTGCTTCTTTATTGACAGCAGAGGAGCGTTAGAGTCTTTAAATAGCAGACGCCCAGTATATCAGAATATTGTGATAGAGTGTAGAGAGAATGTTAAGAAATTAGAAAAAACTGGGTATAAAGTAAGATTCATGTGGATCCCTTCACATGTGGGAATACTGTTGAATGAGGTAGTTGATGACATAGCGAAGAGAACCATTGAAAAAACTCTTGTTGATGTTGTATGTCAGTTAACCTTGAAACAAATAAAAACAAGAATCAAGATGATCCAAGAGGGTGAAGAAATGGTAAAGAGAATGGCAATGGTGGACAGTAGTAACACACTTAAGAATTATTCAATAATAAATACAAATTCGTCCTTCACTTATGGTAAAGGAAAGTCTACTTGGAAGGATTCAATTTAGATGAGATTACGATTAGGATATAAATATATCTGGCAATACGGTGTTGATGTCAGTGAAAAAGATAAGGAGCGTAAATTATGTAGTATGCCGCACGCCCACACCTTAGAACATTATGTATTAGAGTGTCACCTTATTGAAAAATATAGAAATAAGGAAATAAATAGTGTACCACATCAAATTGTTTGGATGTGTGATAATGGTATGATAGACAGTATACTTAGGAGCTACACGAATTTTGCCCCAAGAATGTAACAATTATATGCTGTACTTACTATATTAACCTGCAATGTTAAATGGGATTCTTGTAATGTTATTTGTCTATTTGTACTTACTGAATTTGTGCGCCCCTTGAGGGACTTGAAGTAGAGGGGGGTAGAAATAGCCTAAGCTACTCTATCCCTTTGAGATGTATTTATTGCTTATCTAAATAAACATACTTGAACTTGAACTTGTTTCAAACGTGGGTTCGACATGTATGTCTATAAATCCAACATTATGTTTGTAAATCAACTATGTATGTACTTTCCTGAATAAAATTGACTTTACTGTACACTTATATTCTATGCAAACTAAACCCTGGTCTTATCAAGCAGTGCTACACTAGGAATGGAACGATTTTTGCGAAGAAGGAAAGTGCAGGAAAAAGATATGAAATAAAGTGTGACCAACAACTACTGGCCTTCTTTAGAGATTGTGGTATATCTGAAAACCTGAACCCGACCAATGCCAGTACTTAAAATAACTCTTTCAGTGCCTGAGCCTAACCTACCTTAATCTAACTTTGTCCAAGGTGCTGTCTCTGCCTTACCATTTACCTAATGTTCTCTCATTCATATAATTTCCTAAATAATCCGTCAAGTCTCCATGCACTTATGCAAGCATCTACCTCAGTATCATTGTAAAATTTACTATTAAATCTAATCTTACCCTATTCTTTTTAAATTTTAAATTTAATTGTCCTGATTTATGTCATTTATTGAAATCAATTATTGATCTCATTTTGTTCTTTTAATTAAGTTCATACTAATTATAGGTTAAAAATTAAGCTAAATAAAATTTATTATCTTTAAGATTATTTTACTTTACAATTATCATTTGTCAAATTTTTTATATATTCATCTTGACAGTCTCTACTGATTTTTTGTTCTCTCCACCAAACTTGTGTATCCTCCATGGCTATCTAGTGACCTCTATTCTACCTCTAATTGTTTCAATTCTTTTGTTTACTTGCATTTATTGTTGTGTTTTGCCATAATTATTCTCTAATTTAGCAGACTCAATACTTTGTAAGCTCTTATTGTATTGTTATATTATTATATTGCTGTGTTTTGCTATAATTACTTTCTATTTTACAGCAGATTTAGTATTTATCTGTTCCTGTAATTGCTTATCTTATTGTATCGTGACATTATCTTATCTATATGCTTACTGATATTGATCCTGATCGAAATCTTCTGTCCCATATCCACACAAATCAGCACATTGATCATCATTATTGCAGGTATTACACAGCAAATCTTGCAAAAAACAAACTTCTAAATAGCACCTGCTTATCAGTTTACAACCAAAATGTTAGGTCACTTGGTAAACATTTTGATGATATAAATGCACTACTCACAGCACTAGGTACTAAATTATCATTCATCATTTTAACAGAAACTTGGCTAAGTAATGACTATACCCAACTCTACAATTTACCTGGTTATAAAGCCATTCATAACTGCAGGCCTAATAAAAAAGGTGGTGGTACAGCAATATATTACAAAGATACCTTCATTTGCAATAGTGTTATTAGTGATAGAGACGACTATTGTGAATATACCTTTGCCAAGTTCTCCAGTAAATCCCTTAAATCCTCCCTGACTATCTGTGCCATCTATAGATTTCCTAATACCAACATAGCTTTATTCTCTGACAATGTAAGGAATCTTATCATAAATAACAATCTCAACAAAAATCACATCATTCTGGGAGGTGATTTCAATATTGACCTGGGTATTCAAAACAACCCTCAAGTTGACTATTTCCGTAACAGCATGCACTCCTGTATGCTAATCCCCACAATCACCAAGCCCACCCGAGTCACTCAAACATCTGCCACTACCCTGGATCACCTATGGACTAATATAACAGCTCCCCTTACATCTGGGGTAATTTATGACAGAACAACTGACCACTATCCTACTTTCCTCATAGCAAACATTGACACATCACCACCAGAAACCAAGAAACTTTCATTCAGGCTACATAGTGAACCAGCTTTAGGCAATCTCTCTAATGCACTTCACACTATTAACTGGGAATCTGAATTTAATAATTCACAGGATATAAACTCATCAACTAACCTCTTTCTCTCCAAAACTCTAAGCCTCTACAACACTCACTGTCCCCTCCTTACCAAACAAGTAACTGATAAAAGAAAAAATAACCCGTGGCTCACAAGTGGCATAATTAAATCAATCAACAAAAAACATTAATACGAAAAGAAATTTAGGAGTGGCCTAGTTTCAAAGGAAGTAGTTAAAAGGTACTCATCAGTGCTTACCAGTATCATAAGAAAAGCAAAACTTTCATATTATGAGACTAGATTCAAAGAAGCAAAAGGCAACATGAAAAGCACATGGAATACCATCTCTAACATCCTGGGAACTAAACAACACTCCCACAACCAGATAACACTCTCTAAGGATGGCCTTACACCGTCATCTGACTTAGAAATGGCGAATGAATTTAATAGCTTCTTTTCATCGATTGGTGCTAACCTTGCAAGTAAAATCCCACAGACTCAGACACATATCAACTCATATCTCTAAGGCAGCTATCCAAACTCTCTTCTCCTCTCACCAGTCAGCCAGACAGATGTTGTGTCCATCATACACTCACTAAAAACCAAAGCTGGGAACATCAGTGAAATCCCATCCATTGTATACAAGAGCGCCTCCCATGTCCTTGCGCCACCTATAGCTCTGCTGTTCAACAAATCCCTTGAGTGTCATACCTTCCCTGATATCCTTAAAAAAGCAAGAGTAACGCCAGTTCATAAAGGAGGTAATCCGGCAGACATAAACAACTATAGACCAATATCGAACCTACCCATACTATCAAAAATATTTGAAAAAATTATCTACAAACAGCTCTACTCCTATCTCGTAAAATTCGACATTCTTAGCCACTGTCAGTTTGGCTTCCGCTCTCAAAAGAGTACCAACGATGCAATTATTAGTCTCCTTGATATAACTTACTCAGCCCTTGACAAAAATGAGTTTCCAATTGGACTCTTCATTGACCTGAGAAAGGCCTTTGATACTGTTAATCACGATTACCTCTTATGTAAGCTCCATCATTATGGAATCCGAGGCCATGCACTGGACTATATCCAATCCTATCTTAGTGATAGACACCAATGTGTAGTCATCAATAATATAATCTCTCCCATTCTACCAATAACCGTTGGAGTGCCACAGGGCAGCATCTTGGGACCTCTTCTATTTCTTATATACATCAATGATCTGCCTAATGTCTCTAACATTCTGAAACCTATTTTGTTTGCTGATGATACTACCCTCATCTACTCCAACCCCAACCCACATACACTAAATGATGTTGTTAATAATGAAGTAAAAAAAGTCCACTTATGGATGTCAACCAACAAAGTAACACTTAACATAGAAAAGACCTACTACATCCTATTTGGAAGCAAATCTACAAATGCAATTCAGCTTCAGATTGACAATGTAAACATCAGCAATAAAAATGATGGAAAGTTTCTTGGCATATTCCTAGACAAGAGACTCAACTTCAGTACCCACATACAACACATAACCAAGAAAGTCTCTAAAACAGTTGGTATACTCTCCAAAATCAGATATTATGTACCTAACTCTGCTCTCATCTCTCTATATTATGCACTAATCTATCCCTATCTCAACTATGGTATCTGTGCATGGGGTTCAACCACTGCAAACCACCTCAAGTCCATCATCACCCAGCAAAAATCTGCTATCAGAATAATATCAAATTCTGCTTTCAGACAACACACAGCCCCCTTGTTTAACTCCCTAAACATGCTTTTCATAATCTCACTCCATGAATTCTCTTGTGTCAACTACATTTACAAAACCCTGTTCTTAAATGCAAATCCTTGTCTGAAAGTCTTCCTGGACAGATGTAATAGGACCCATTATCACCACACCAGAAATAAATATCTCTTTGACATCCCCAGAGTTAAACTTAATCTGTTTAAACACTCTATGCAATCATCTCAAGATAACCTCAAGAAATAAAGGGACCCAGTTTATGGAACTCACTCCCTACTGAATTGAAAAGCTGTCTACATCATTCAAAATCAATACTAAAAAGTACCTAATTTCATCTTCATAGTTTTTCACCTTTTGCTTAAAAATTGCACTGTATCTATTGCTGCCCAATCTCCTAACCTTTAGGTTCCCAATTTGAACATCTTTACCATTGTGATCATTGCTGTCTTCTTATATGTGCTGCCAATCTGCTGTATGGTGTTTATAAATCTTGTTTATCTGTATCTTTTGCTACCCAGTCTCCCAATCTTTATGTACCCAATCTGAACATCTTTACCATTATGATCATTGCTTTCTTATATGTGCTGTCAATCTGCTGTATGGTGTCTATTAATCTTGTTTAAATTACTAATCAAGCTGTCAATGTAATCAATCAGAGCTTTAATATAACAATGAACTTTAATATACTTACTAAGCTCTCTCATCTCGTTTTTCTCTTGCAATGTATCTTTATCATTTATCAATTCTGATAGAAATTACCTACTTAAAATTATCTGCTAGATTAAGGACCTGCCCGAAACGCTGCGCGTACTAGTGGCTTTACAAGAATGTAAATACTGTACTATCCAATGTATTCTCACAAACCCAATGTACCTTCTTGTATATATATAAATAAATAAATAAATAAATAAATAAATAAATGTGGTTTTGTTATCCCCTATCGTTTGTGAGAAAAAAATGACTAATACGTTCGGCGAATGACTTTGACTTCGACTTGACTTTGACTTCGTTCATGGCATCGTATTTTCCATAATATATAAGGGTATGACAATGCATTTATATTATTTTGTATAAATAAGTTTGAAATTTCATGTACCCTAAAAATAGTAAAATAAAGAATAAGAATAATTAAATAATTGTTGTAGTAAATTGTCACACGTTCATCATACGCAAACGAACACACAGTGTGAAGCGTCAGTACAACAAGGTCCGCGCCATTTTAAAACACGGCTTCGAATGTAAGTAATGTTTTTTCTCGTACTAACACTGTGTTATACAATAGATTAGTTCTTGAATTCACAAATTTAGTTGTTACATCTGACAGAGTATGTTAGACGGTGTAATGCTGGTTCATGTTGACGTATTTGTGGGCTTGGTGGTGGTTTAACATAACAACAAAGGCAACTGCAGAAGGCCTATTGGCCCATACGAGGCAGCTCCTATTTATAACCCCCCAATCCCACTCATATACTTGTCCAACCCGCGCTTGAAACAATCGAGGGACCCCACCTCCAGCACGTTACGCGGTAATTGGTTCCACAAATCAACAACCAAGTTTAAAAGTGATGGCACCCCAATATGGGCACCCCACAACTGCATATTCTAGCTTTGGGCTAACAAAAGTGGTGAACAATTTCTTTAGTATTTCGCCATCCATGTATTTAAAAGCAATTCTGAAGTTGGAATGCTTGGCATAGGCTCCTCACACAATGTTCTTTATGTGGTCCTCAGGTGATAGTTTTCTATCTAGAACCACCCCTAGATCTCTTTCTTTATCAGAATTCCTTAAAGATTTCTCACATAATTTATAGGTTGTGTGGGGTCTATGTTCTCCTAATAATAATTCTGTGTGTGTCTGTCTGTCTGTCTGGATGTGTCTCTCCAGTTCTCTGTGTCCATCTCTCTCTCTGTATGTATGTATGTATGTATGTATGTATGTAAAACTAACATTAAACATCGAAAAGACTTACTACATCTTATTTGGAAGCAAATCATCAAATGCAATTCAGCTACAGATAGACAACATTAACATCAGTAATAAAAATGATGGCAAGTTTCTTGGCCTATTCCTAGACAAGAGACTCAACTTCAGCACCCACATTCAACACATAACTAAGAAAGTCTCTAAGACAGTTGGTATACTCTCCAAAATCAGATATTATGTTCCTAACTCTGCTCTCCTCTCACTATATTATGCACTAATCTACCCCTATCTTAATTATGGTATCTGTGCATGGGGGTCTACCACTGCAAACCACCTTAAGCCCATCATCACACAGCAAAAATCTGCTATCAGAATAATAACTAACTCTGCTTTCAGACAACACTCAGCTCCCTTGTTTAAATCCCTAAACTTGCTAAATATTAACTCCCTCCACACATTCTCTTGTGTCAACTACATTTACAAAACCCTGTTCTTAAATGCAAACCATGCTCTGAAACTCTCCCTGGACAGATGTAATAGGACCCATTATCACCACACCAGAAATAAATATCTCTTTGATATCCCCAGGGTCAAACTTAATCTGTGTAAACACTCTATGCAAATTAAGGGACCTAGTCTATGGAACTCATTCCCTAGTGAATTGAAAAACTGTAAAACTTTTGCCTTATTTAAAAGCAAAACCAAAAAGTACCTAACTTCATCTATTTAGTTTCCTACACTGAGCTTTAAATTTGCTCTGTACCTAGTGTTACCCAATCTCCTAATTTTTATGTAATATCAAACAACCTTATAATTGTGTTCATTGCTGTCTTCTTTTATGTGCTAGCCATATGCTGTATTGTGACTACCAATTTTTGTCAACTACCATCCAAGCTGTCATTGCAATCAATCTTATATTGTTTCTGCTGTATTGTGCCTACCAATTTGTTGTCAACTACCATTTTAAGCTGTCAATGCAATCAATCATAGCTACCTATGTGCTTTAATATACTGTACCTATAATTTTCTCATCTTTTTTTTCATTCCATGTAATCTGTTATCATTTTTTTGTCTATAAATTTTGCAAGTATTTACTTCCTTAAAATTTTCTTAGATTAAGGACCTGCCCAAAACGCTGCGCGTGCTAGTGGCTTTACAAGACTGTAATTACCATATTTGTATCCTCACATTCCTTATGTACATTCTTGTATATGCATAAATAAATAAATAAATAAATAAATATGTAATTACCTAAGTGTAGTTACAGGATGAGAGCTACGCTCGTGGTGTCCCGTCTTCCCAGCACTCTTTGTCATATAACGCTTTGAAACTACTGACGGTCTTGGCCTCCACCTCCTTCTCACCTAACTTGTTCCAACTGTCTACCACTCTATTTGCGAAGGTGAATTTTCTTATATTTCTTCAGCATCTGTGTTTAGCTAGTTTAAATCTATATGACCTTTTGTTCTTGAAGTGCCAGGTCTCAGGAAATCTTCCCTGTCGATTTTATCAATTCCTGTTACTATTTTGTATGTAGTGATCATATCACCTCTTTTTCTTGTCTTCTAGTTGTGGCATGTTTAATGCTTCTAACCTCTCCTCGTAGTTCTTACCCTTCAGTTCTGGGAGCCACTTAGTAGCATGCCTTTGCACCTTTTCCAGTTTGTTGATGTGCTTCTTAAGATATGGGCACCACACAACCGCTGCATATTCTAGCTTTGGCCTAACAAAAGTCATGAACAATTTCTTTATATCACCATCCATGTATTTAAATGCAATTCTGAAGTTGGAAAGCATAGCATAGGCACCTCGCACAATATTCTTTATGTGGTCCTCGGGTGATAGTTTTCTATCTAGAACCACCCCTAGATCTCTTTCTTTATCAGAATTCTTTAAAGATTTCTCACTTAATATATAGGTTGTGTGGGGTCTATGTTCTCCTATTCCACATTCCATAACATGACATTTATTAACATTAAATTCCATTTGCCAAGTGGTGCTCCATCTACTTATTTTGTCCAGGTCTTCTTGAAGGGCATGACAATCATCTAAATTTCTTATCCTTCCTATTATCTTAGCATCATCAGCAAACATGTTCATATAATTCTGTATACCAACTGGTAGATCATTTATGTACACAATAAACATCACTGGTGCAAGAACTGAACCCTGTGGTACTCCACTTGTGACATTTCTCCATTCCGATACATTGCCTGTGATTACTGCCCTCATTTTTCTATCAGTCAGAAAATTTTTCATCCATGATAGAAGCTTACCTGTCACCCCTCCAATATTTTCCAGTTTCCAGAACAACCTCTTATGTGGAACTCCGTCGAAAGCCTTTTTTAGGTCCAGATGATGCAGTCAACCCAACCATATCTCTCCTGTAATATCTCTGTGGCTCGATTATAGAAACTGAGTAAATTCGATACACACGATCTTCCAGATCAAAAACCATACTGTCTGTCTGATATTATATAATTTCCCTCTAGGTGTTCTACCCATTAATTTTGATTTGTTTTTCCAATACTTTCAATATTACAATTGTCAATGATACATGTCTATAATTGAGGGGGTCTTCCCTGCTGCCACTTTTGTAGATTGGAACTATGTTAGCCTGTTTCCACACGTCTGCTACGATTCCTGTACACAGGGATGCCTGAAAGATCAGGTGAAGTGGAATGCTGAGCTCAGATGCACATTCTCTCAGAACCCATGGTGAAACGCCATCTGGGCCAGCTGCTTTGTTCTTACTTAGCTCCTTGAGCATTTTTTCCACTTCGTCTCTAGACACCTCTATGTGCTCTATGTTGTTCTCTGGAATTCTTATTGTATCTGGTTCCATAAAGATTTCATTGTGTGTGTGTGTGTGTAATTACCTAAGTGTAGTTACAGGATGAGAGCTACGCTCGTGGTGTCCTGTCTCCCCAGCACTCTTTGTCATATAATGCTTTGAAACCACTGACGGTTTTGGCCTCCACCACCTTCTCACTTAACTTGTTCCAACCATCTACCACTCTGTTTACAAAAGTGAATTTTCGTATATTTCTTCGGCAGCTTTGTTGCGTTAGTTTAAATCTATGACCTCTTGTTCTTGAAGTTCCAAGTCTCAGGAATTCTACCGTATCAATTTTATCTATTCCTGTTACTATTTTGAACGTAGTGATCATATCGCTCTTTATAGAATAGACCTGGTTCTGTTTTACATTTGTCTGCAATCCCTTTTTCAAAATTTCTTTCTGCCTCTCTCCTCACTGCCGTGTAGTGGTTTCTCGCATCTTTGTATCGCTGGTATGTTTGGGGGTTCGGCCTCTTCCTGTATTGATTCCATTTTTGTGTCTTTTGGTCTCTAGCCCTCTCGCAATTTCTATTGAACCAATCTTGTTTCCTAGTTCTGCATCTCTGTTTTGGTATAATTTTTTTTTGTGCCTTTATCGTATATTTCACAAAACTTGACATACATCTCATTCACTTCCTTGCCTAGCATCAAGTCTGTCCAATTATACTCACTAAAAAAGTTTCTAATGTCACCATAATGTCCTCTCCTGAAGTCTGGTTTTTCAACTGCTTCAACCTCCTTATTTTCTTCCAGCTTATAACGCATTGCATACTTTATTCCCAAAAAGACATGGTCACTTTTACCCATGGGAGGAAGGTACTGAATGTCAAATATCTCTAACTCCTTCCTGGTAAATATCAAAGCTAGCATGGAGGAGGGAACGTCCCCTTCCCTCATCCTCGTAGCTTGTTTAACATGTTGATACAAGAATGTTTCCAGGATGAGGTCTACAAATTTACAGGTCCAAAAATCTTCTGTTTTAGCTTCATATGCTTCCCAGTCTATGGATTTCAAGTTGAAGTCACCGACTATCAACAGTCGTGATCTATCGTTATCCGCTCTCGCTATAATCTCTCATTATTGCTATAAGACCTTCACGTTTACTATCTAGCTCCTCCTTTGACCATGTGCTGCTTGGCGGTGGACTATATGCATTTATTATCATTAGTTTATCATCCTCTTTATTTATCTGTGTGTGTGTGTTGGTGTGTGTGTGTGTGTTGGTGTGTAATTACCTAAGTGTAATTACCTAAGTGTAGTTACAGGATGAGAGCTACGCTCGTGGTGTCCCGTCTTCCCAGCACTCTTTGTCATATAACGCTTTGAAACTACTGACGGTCTTGGCCTCCACCACCTTCTCACTTAACTTGTTCCAACCGTCTACCACTCTATTTGCGAAGGTGAATTTTCTTATATTTCTTCGGCATCTGTGTTTAGCTAGTTTAAATCTATGACCTCTTGTTCTTGAAGTTCCAGGTCTCAGGAAGTCTTCCCTGTCGATTTTGTCAATTCCTGTTACTATTTTGTATGTAGTGATCATATCACCTCTTTTTCTTCTGTCTTCTAGTTTTGGCATATTTAATGCTTCTAACCTCTCCTCGTAGCTCTTGCCCTTCAGTTCTGGGAGCCACTTAGTAGCATGTCTTTGCACCTTTTCCAGTTTGTTGATGTGCTTCTTAAGATATGGGCACCACACAACAGCTGCATATTCTAGCTTTGGCCTAACAAAAGTCATGAACAATTTCTTTAGTATATCGCCATCCATGTATTTAAATGCAATTCTGAAGTTAGAAAGCATAGCATAGGCTCCTTGCACAATATTCTTTATGTGGTCCTCAGGTGATAGTTTTCTATCTAGAACCACTCCTAGATCTCTTTCTTTATCAGAATTCTTTAAAGATTTCTCACATAATATATAGGTTGTGTGGGGTCTATGTTCTCCTATTCCACATTCCATAACATGACATTTATTAACATTAAATTCCATTTGCCAAGTGGTGCTCCATATACTTATTTTGTCCAGGTCTTTTTGAAGGGCATGACAGTCATCTAAATTTCTTATCCTTCCTATTATCTTAGCATCATCAGCAAACATGTTCATATAATTCTGTATACCAACTGGTAGATCATTTATGTACACAATAAACATCACTGGTGCAAGAACTGAACCCTGTGGTACTCCACTTGTGACATTTCTCCATTCTGATACATTGCCTCTGATTACTGCCCTCATTTTTCTATCAGTCAGAAAATTTTTCATCCATGATAGAAGCTTACCTGTGTGTGTGTGTGTTGGTGTTGGGGGTACCTAGTAGGCAGAACGCACTTCTCGGCCTACTATGCCGGACTGAACTTGTGATCATGTGGTCCTAGATTCGATCCCAGGCACCGGCGAGAAACAATGGGCAGAGTTTCTTTCACCCTATGTCTCTGTTACCTAGCAGTAAAATAGGTACCTGGGTGTGAGTCAGTTGTTACAGGATGCTTCCTGGGGGTGGAGGTCTGGTCGAGGACCAAGCCGCAGGGACACCAAAAAAAAAAAAAAATTATGAATTATTATTCAATAACTGTTAGAGTGCCACAGGGCAGCATCTTGGGACCTCTCCTTGTTGATACCTGGTTGATGGGGTTCTGGGAGTTCTACTCCCCAAGCCCGGACCGAGGCCAGGCTTGACTTGTTAGAGTTTGGTCCACTAGGCTGTTGCTTGGAGCGGCCCGCAGGCCCACATACCCACCACAGCCCGGTTGGTCTGGCACTCCTTGGAGGAATAAATCTAGTTTCCTCTTGAAGATGTCCACGGTTGTTCCGGCAATATTTCTTATGCTTGCTGGGAGGACGGTGAACAACCGCGGACCTCTGATGTTTATACAGTGTTCTCTGATTGTGCCTATGGCACCTCTGCTCTTCACTGGTTCTATTATGCATTTTCTTCCATATCGTTCACTCCAGTACGTTGTTATTTTACTGTGTAAATTTGGTACTTGGCCCTCCAGTATCTTCCAGGTGTATATTATTTGATATCTCTCTCGTCTTCTTTCTAGTGAGTACATTTGGAGGGCTTTGAGACGATCCCAATAATTTAGGTGCTTTATTGTGTCTATGCGTGCAGTATATGTTCTCTGTATTCCCTCTATTTCATCAATCTCTCCTGCTCTGAAGGGGGAAGTGAGTACTGAGCAGTACTCAAGACGGGACAACACCAGTGACTTGAAGGGTACAACCATTGTGATGGGATCCCTGGATTTGAAAGTTCTCGTAATCCATCCTATCATTTTCCTGGCTGGCGCAATATTTGCTTGGTTATGCTCCTTAAATGTTAGGTCGTCAGACATTAGTATGCCCAAATCCTTTACATGCTGTTTTCCTACTATGGGTACATTTGATTGTGTTTTGTACTCTGTATTATGTTTAAGGTCCTCATTTTTACCATACCTGAGTACCTGGAATTTATCACTGTTAAACATCATGTTATTTTCTGATGCCCAGTCGAAAACTTTATTAATATCAGCTTGAAGTTTTTCCATGTCCTCAGTCGAGGTAATTTTCATACTGATTTTTGTCATCGCAAAGGATGATACGAAGCTGTGACTTGTATTTTTGTCTATATCTGATATGAGAATAAGGAAAAGCAGCGGTGCAAGGACTGTACCCTGAGGTACAGAGCTTTTAACTGCACTTGGACTAGATTTTATATGGTTGACCGTTACTCGCTGAGTCCTGTTTGACAGAAAACTTAGTATCCAGCGTCCTACTTTACCGGTTATTCCCATTGACTTCATTTTGTGTGCTATCACGCCATGGTCACATTTATCGAAAGCCTTTCCGAAGTCCGTGTGTATCACCTCAGCATTCTGTTTTTCTTCTAATGCCTCAGTGACTTTGTCGTAGTGTTCAAGTAGCTGTGAGAGGCACGATCTTCCCGCTCGAAATCCATGTTGGCCTGGGTTGTGAAGGTCATTGGTCTCCATGAAATTGGTGACCTGACTCCTAATCACTCTCTCAAATACTTTTATGATGTGCGATGTTAGTGCAACTGGTCTATAATTCTTTGCCAATGCTTTGCTCCCTCCCTTGTGTAGAGGGGCTATGTCTGCTACTTTAAGTGCATCTGGTATCTTCCCCGTGTCCAAGCTCTTCCTCCACACTACAGGTATACTGAGTGCCTGTGCTACCGGCACTTTGCATTTCTTTATAAATATTGAATTCCATGAGTCTGGACCTGGGGCCGAGTGCGTGGGCATGTTTTCAATTTCTCTTTCAAAATTTAGTGCGCTCGTGTTGATATCAGTTATATTTACAGGGGTTTGAATATCCCGCATAAAGAAATTGTCTGGATCTTCCACTTTCGTTTATTGGAGTGCTAAACATGTCCTCATACTGCTTTTTTAGGATTTCACTAATTTCTTTGTCAACCTCCGTGTATGAACCTTCACTTGTACGAATAGGTCCAATACTGGCAGTGGTTTTTGCTTTTGATTTCGCATATGAGAAGAAATATTTTGGATTTTTCTTTATTTCCTGAATTGCTTTCTGTTCTAACTGCCTTTCTTCCGTTTCATATGAGTGTTTCAATTTCCGCTCGATTTCTTCAATCTCCCTATTTAAATTATTCATTCTTTGACGGGAAATTTGTGTCTGCATAAGCAGTTCCGTTATTTTTTTCCTGCGTTTATAGTGTCGTCTGCGTTCTCTTTCCACGTTAGATCTCTTTCTGGCTTTCCTCAAAGGAACATGTTTCAGACAGACTTGATACGCTTCAGAAGTCAGTTTTTCTATTCCTTCTGTAGGACTTGTATTACTTAGAACAGTTTTCAAAGGGAGCCGGTCGGCCGAGCGGACAGCACACTGGACTTGTGATCCTGTGGTCCCGGGTTCGATCCCGGGCGGCGGCGAGAAACAATGGGCAGAGTTTCTTTCACCCTATGCCCCTGTTACCTAGCAGTACAATAGGTACCTGGGTGTTAGTCAGCTGTCACGGGCTGCTTCCTAGGGGTGGAGGCCTGGTCGAGGACCGGGCCGCGGGCACACTAAAGCCCCGAAATCATCTCAAGATAACCTGAAGATTTCCATGGAATGTTTGTAAGTTCCCTGTTTATTATCTCCCAGTCTATCCTTTTATTATTAAAACTGAATTTACTGAATAGCCCCTCTCGCTTTATCAACATTTTAGGTCTATTCTGAGTATTGATGGTCGTTTGCACTTCAATGAGCTTGTGATCTGAGTATGTGGTATCTGATATCGTAATGTCTCTGATAATGTCTTCATTGTTCGTAAAGACCAGATCTAGAATATTTTCATTTCTCGTTGGCTCCGATATCTGCTGATTGAGTGAAAATTTGTCACAGAATCGAAGTAGTTCTCTAATCTGGGGTTGGTTAGGTCCCGATAGATTTCCTGGTATTATAATATTGTTTGATATTTTCCACCTGAGACTAGGCAAGTTGAAGTTACCTA